>NC_091977.1:511934907-512151284 GCF_044704955.1 Pristiophorus japonicus | reverse complement strand
GTAGTTTTTGCATCTTTCTGTAATTATTCGTAATTTTCCTCTTCTTCCTCCTTCCCACCATTTGGTGCCTATAGTATGCACCCAGTAGTTTAATAGCTCTATTGTTCCTTAATTGTAACCAGATAGACTCTGTCCTTGGCCCCTCAACTACATCATTCAGTGCGATAATAGCTTATTTGATCAATTCTGCCACACACCCAACTTTTTTCCTTTCTATCTTTCCTGAATATCTTGTAGCCAGGAATATTAAGTTTCCAATCTTCCCATTGTTTGAGCCAGATCTGTATTGGCCACTGTGCCTGCAGCTCAACAACTTTATTTACCATACTACGTGCATTTACACACATGTACTCCAAATCCAACTTATACTGCCTCACATTTGCCCCCTGTCTGATACCTCCTATTTCTGAACTATTCTTTAGTCAAGTGGCATTTGTCTCTCCCAGTCCTCTATGCGCCTTGTTTCTCGTCTCTCATCCTGGTGCCCATCCGTCTGCCAAGTTAGTTGAAACCCTCCCCAGCAACACTAGTTAACCTTCCTATGAGGACATTGGTCCCAACTCTTTCAGGTGCAATACGTCCCTTGTACAGGTCCCTCCTGCCCCAGGAATCTGAAGTCCTTTTCTCCTGATAATGAAAAGGAAAACTAAGCTAGTACAATTATGAACTTATTCACACACATTAACTCTTTTCTACAATACTGGTTAAACAAGTTGTTCTGTTGCCTATAAATAAATGTAAATTGAATTATATTTACAGACTCCCGACTATATTGGCTTAATTTTTTCCTTATTGCTGAACTTCTAAAGAGGACATTTAATTGAACCAAAAGGAGGTGTGAACATTTCAAATTCTGAACACAACTTTCTGGCTGCAGTTCCTCGGAAAGTAAACTCCGAGTCGTCAAAGATTCTGTGTTGGATTCACAAAAATTGAAGAACTGTTTCCCTACATGAAGGAAAAACATTGTGACAACAAAGTTCTAAAAGTTCCAAACAAAATGAAACATCAAGACAGAAACACAATGGTCTGCTCACTTTACCAGACCAGAAAATATAGTTCCAACACAACCACAATCTGCATCTCATAAGAATTTGCTAAAACTTGACATCACGTAACAGATTTAAAATGTATTAACTGAGGGGTCAGCCATTTAGGACTGAGATGAGGAAAAATTTCTTCACTCGAAGGGTTGTGAATCTTTGGAATTCTCTACCCCAGAAAGCTGTGGATGCTCAGTTGTTGAGTATATTAACGACAGAGATCGATAGATTTTTAAATAGTAAGGGAACCAAAGGATATGGGGATTGTGCGGGAAGATGGAGTTGAGGTAGCTCGACCATGATCTTATTGAATGGCAGACCAGGCTCAAAGGTCCGAATAGCCTATTCCTGCCCCTATTTCTTAAAACTGCAAATTTAGTATCAGTTTGCACTGATTTAACACTGCAAGTTTAGTGTCAGTATGAACTGATTTTTTTTTTGGCCAATTCTTGTCAGATCAACTTCAGCGCCAAAGATAACTTTGCGCTATTTACACTTGATCTTAGCCAAAAGGCCGAGAGGGGAAGCTGCACCGTTCCTGGAAGCACTGCAATACCAGGTCGGTGCATGGAGTGGACGGGGCAAGCCCCTGTTCCATCTCCCTGTTCAAAAAAACAATTCAATATCTGGTCCCCATAGGGGATATTAAACTGATAAGAACAGATACTACACTTGATCTTAGCCAAAAGGCCGAGAAGCGAACTGAATTAAGCTTTGCACACATATTAAACTGGCAGTGTAAATCTAAAGTCCGTGCCTGACCCGACTCCAGAACAATACAGATGACTACTACTTGGTCAGTGTTGTTTCACACCACTTTGGTAATGACAACACATGAAGTGCAAATCCAGTGCACTGTTAAACCTGGTTTAGAAAGTGCTCTACTGGAACCACTCAACACTTGATAAATCTACCTTATCTGAATTTAAATATTTGAAGAGCAGAGATTCTCACCTACTTCCTCTCAGAGCTTAAATTTTTAACTGAATATGCAAGTATTCAGGCATGCTAAAAAAGGGAGTTAAAGTTCCAGCTACGCAATTCCAAGCCAGGTGAGCCAAGTAATGTAAAAATTGAGCATGCCTGTCTGGAACATGAACTGCAGTTACTCATCTAGATTACCTGGATTGTCACTAATTTGGCAATGGAAAGATATCAATACTGCCATGAAGTATCACCTACTTATCAATATCCTGCTCACTGATGCTCAGTTTGGGTTCTGCTAGAACCACCCGGCTCCAGACCTCATCACAACTTTGACCTGGATAGTGACACAAGAGCTAAATGTCAGAGGAGAAGCAGGAGTAGCTAGCTACTCTTGACACAAATGTAGCACTCAAACAAGAAGCCAAGAAAAACTGGCCAAAGAGCAAGCTATGACTAAAGCTTTCAAAAAGAGTTAAGTTTTAAGGAGGGTCTTAAAAGGAGGTGGAGAGATTGAGAGTGGGAATACCAGCGCTTAAGGTATATATGGCGGAAGGCACGGTCACCAGTGGTGTGGCAAAGGGAGTTGGAAAATGCACTAGAAGCCAGAATTGCGATAACGCAGAACTCTTGGGAAGATTGTGGGGATGGAGGAGGTTGCAGAGAGGGGCGAGGCCATGGAGGAATTTGAGCAACAGGGTGAGAATTATAATATCAAGGTGTTGGTGTAGTCGGATCCAATGTTTGTCAGCGAGCACAGGGGTGATGGTTGAGCAGGACATATTGCGGATTAGGTTAAGGGCAGCAGCTTTGGATGGGCTCAAGTTTATGGAGGTTGGAACATGGGAGGTTGAGAAGGAGAGCACTGGAAGAAAGTCTGGAAGTTTAAAAAAAGCATACATGAGGGTTAAGCAGCAGATACGCTGAGGCAGCAGCGGAGACGGGTGATGTTGCGGAAGTGGAAGGGATAAAGAGGATATGGTGTCAGAAGCTTCGGTCAAGGTCAAATTGGAAACCCAAGTTGCGAACAGTCTGGTTCATCCCAGTGGCCAGAAAGGCAGGTGGGATCTGCGGTGAGAGAAGGTGCTGGTCGGCCAATGTTTAATTGGAAGAAATTCCAGCTCATCCAGGACTGGATATCTAACATGCAGTCTGACAGCACGGAGGCGGTGGAGGGATCAAGAGGTGGTAGTGAGGGAGAGCTGGGTGTTGTCAGTGCACATGAGGAACCAGACTTTGCTTTTTCGGATGGTGTCACTGAGGAGCACCAGGCAGATGGGAAATAGAAGGGGGTCGAGGATAGATCCTTGAGGGACTCCAGAGGTAACGGTGCAGAGGTGGGAAGAGAAGCCATTGCAGGAAATTCTCTGGCTACAACTGGATAGGTAATAGTGCAACAAGATAATGACAGTCATACTCATTTGGACAAGAGAAGAACAGTGTGGCCAACAAGTAGAGATGGATGAAGAGGGATAGTGTACCACAGTCACAGAGTGTCATTTGTGATTTTGATTAGGGCCGTTGGAGTGCTTTGACAGGGGCGGAAACCTGATCGGAAAGGTTTCAACATGGGGACGCGGGAAAGACAGGCATGGATTTCGGAAGCTACAACACACACATTCAAGGACTTGAGAGGATAGGGAAGTTGGAGATGAGGTGGTAGTTTGCAAGGACAGGTAGGTCAAGGGTGGGATTTTTGAAGAGGGAGGGAAATGAATTTGAAAGGGAGGGGGACAGTACCTGCAGTGAGGGAACCATTTTATGGGGTCATGTTTCGGGCCGGGCCTAGGACGCCCGTTTTTCGCGCCTTAAAGTGCGACAGAAAAATACCTCTTCATTCTCCGGTTTCTTGCTGGTCCCTGGGAGCTCGGCGCGGCGCGCACACAGCAGCGAGGGGCGGAGCCACAGAGTTGCGCCAATTCTGCAAGTGGAGGGGGCAGGGCTAAGTTAAATGAGGCAACGTTGTGCCGGCAGCCCTGCGCGTGCGCGTTGGAGCGTGCACGCGCAGTAGCCCAGAAACATTGGCACTCGGCCATTTTTAAAGGGACATAAAAAAAAGTGTTGATTTGTCTTGTGGACCCCTATCCCGTGGCCCAATGGCCTCAGTTACCCTCGCAGCTCAAAGGCTGCTTGCTGTGTCTTCGGCCGCCGTCAGCCACTGCCGTCGCCCCTATCCCGTGGCCGAATGGCCTCAGTCTCCCTCGCAGTTCGAAGGCTGCTTCCTGTGACTTCGGCCGCCGTCAGCCACTGCCGCCGCCCCCATCCCGTGGCCGAATGGCCTCAGTTACCCTCACAGCTCAAAGGCTGCTTGCTGTGTCTTCGGCTGCTGTCGAGCCACTGGCGCTGCCCCTGTCTCCTACATGGAAGGAAGGCCTGCCTGAAGCACCGCAGCTCGAAGGCTGCTTGCTGCCGTTGTTGTTGGGCTGCCGTCGAGTCACTGACGCCGCCCCTGTCTCCAACATGGAACATGGAAGGCCTGCCTGAAGTACCGCAGCTCGAAGGCTGCTGCTGCTTCACAGACAGGTAGGAATATTCAATATTTTGTCTTTGCTTTGTTTATAATTTTTTAGTCAGGATGGCTCTTTATTTGTATAAGACTGTTGAATGCTTGTAGAATTTAATTACTTCCCCCCCACCCCCCCCGCTCCCGTTCTCTACGCCTGATTTGTAACCTGCGCCTGATTTGTAAAGTGTAGGCAAGGTTTTTCTGAGCGTACAAAAATCTACACTTACTCCATTGTAAGTTTTCACTGCCTAAACTTTCAAAACAGGCGTAAGTGGCCGGACACACCCACTTTGGAAAAAAAAAATCTGTTCCAAAATAAAACTGTTCTAACTGACTAGAACTGGACCAAACTAAATGCCAAGAATTGCAATTTCTAAGATATTCCATTCTCAACCAGTTGCTCCAAAAAAATAGGAGCAACTCAGGCCCAAAATATCAGCTAGCATGAGGCCCAGGAAGGGAAGTGGGTGGTCAGTAATGTTCCCGCTAAGGTGCGTGCACACTTGGCCGTACAGTAATCTGAAAGATCCTGCGCAGGCTGCTCACTGGCTTTTACATTGTAAATACAGCACACGCATAGAAGTTTAAGGGGACTGCGCATTAAAAGAAACATGCCTCACAGAACATAGCGCAGCATATAGCGAACATTGGTAGTCAGTCGTTTAGTCGGAAAAGGGGCAAGACAGCAGAAAGTGGGTCTCATGGACAAGCTGAGCTTGGATGAGAGATAGGAGAGAAACTAGCAAAAGATGCAAGTTCAGGACTAAGAACGGGAAAACCTATAGGAAGCATAGCTTGGTGGGCAAATAAGGAATACAGCAGAGGCAGCTGAACGGATTGTCTCAATCTTAGTGACAAAGAACTCCACGAACTCCTCGCACTTTAGGGAAATGAGGGTGAAGGAGCAGCGGGGAGAGGTTTAAGGACATAGTTGACAGTGGAGAAAAGCCAGGGGTTATCTTTTATTTCGATGATGATCCTGGAGTCGTGAGCAGTTTTAGCAGAGGACAGCAGGGCACGATAGTGCTTGATGTGGCCCATCCAGATATGGCAATGAATGGCTAAACCAATTGTGCACCTTATACATTCACGTCTAAGTTCCTTGGACTTAAGGGATCAAAGATAGGGGCCATACCAGTGGAAACGACCAGGATGGAAGAGCACAAGGGACCAAGGCATCAACGGTGAGTTGAGGGTGTGAACGAACAGATCAATAGCTGCAGAAGTATTGCGATGAAGGAAGGGAGAGCCAAAAACTCTTGAGGATCAAAGTACAGCTGTAAGTGACTTGGCGAGGAGGGGGGGGGCGGGGAGGGGGGGTAGGGGAAAGAGAGTTTTTTTCCCCCAGGTTTTGGAAGGAGGATGTGGATGGTGAGGGATTATAGAGTGATTAGAGATGGCCTTGTCTGTAATTGAGACGATGAGATGGCGAGAATTAAGGGGGGGGGGGACATGAATATGGGCAAGAGTGTGGATATGGAGGGAGACGTTAAGGAAGGACAGAACAGAGGAGAACATAAGAACTTAAGAAACAGGAGGAGTAGGCCATTTGGCACCTCGATTTTGCTTCACCATTCAATAAGATCATGGCTGATCTGATCCTGGCCACAACTCCACTTCCTCGCCCGCTCTCCATAACCCTTGACTCCCTTATCGTTCAAAAATCTGTCCATCTCCACTTTAAATATATTCAATGACCCAGCCTCCATAGCTCTCTGGGGTAGAGAATTCCAAAATTGTACAACCCTCAGAAGAAATTTCTCCTCATTTCCGTTTTAAATGGGCGACCCCTTATTCTGAAACTCTGACCCCTAGTTCTAGAGACCCCCACGAGGGGAAACATCCTCTCTGCATGTACCCTTTCGAGCCCCTTCAGAATCTTATATGTTTCAATAAGATCATCTCTCAGTCTTCTAAACTCCAATGAATATAGGCCCAACCTGCTCAACCTTTCTTCATATGACAACCCCTTCCTCTCCGGAATCAACCTCGTGAACCTTCTCTGAATTGTCTCCAATACAAGTATATTCTTCAAGGGCAAGGTGAAATCAGGGAGAGGTTGAAATCATCGAGGATGAGAAGTCTGGGTGGGAAGATCAGCGGGTGCGCTGGGTGCAATGGTTGACAAGAGGAGGATGGGACAGCTGGGTAGTTGCTTGTAAGGAGGCATCAACAAATACCTTGGAGGGACCTCCGGAGAATGCAGAAGCACAGAGGGAAGCTGTGGGCCTATCCAAGAGAAAGTCAAGCCTGGGACGGCAGCAGAAGAGTAGGTAGGTAGAAGATAAGTAATCGTAACATCCTTTAACATGTCTTAAGTTAAACATAACCAGCCAGTTGCATGATCATTTGGGAATTCAGGTGGCGAAATTACCAGTTTGGTGGAATAGAATTAATAACGGGAATGTAGATTTTTTTGTCATCATCAGCTTGACTCATTTAGTTGTGCTCTTGCCCCACTCCAGGACTTAAGCACATAATCTAGTCTGACAATTAAGCATTGTACTGAGACAGGACTGCATTGTTGGAGGTGCCACCTGCCAGTTGAGATGTTAAATTATGGTCTATGTCTGCCTGTTCAGGTGATCATAAAAGACTCTCTGGCATGATGCCACCTGGAGTATTGTGTACAGTTTTGGTCTCCTAACCTGAGGAAAGACATTCTTGCTATTGAGGGAGTGCAGCGAAGGTTCACCAGACTGATTCCCGGGATGGCGGGACTGACCTATCAAGAAAGACTGGATCAACTGGGCTTGTATTCACTGGAGTTCAGAAGAATGAGAGGGGACCTCATAGAAACATTTAAAATTCTGACGGGGTTAGACAGGTTAGATGCAGGAAGAATGTTCCCAATATTGGGGAAGTCCAGAACCAGGGGTCACAGTCTAAGGATAAGGGGGAAGCCATTTAGGACCGAGATGAGGAGGAATTTCTTCACCCAGAGAGTGGTGAACCTGTGGAATTCTCTACCACAGAAAGTTGTTGAGGCCAATTCACTAAATATATTCAAAAAGGAGTTAGATGAAGTCCTTACTACTAGGGGAATCAAGGGGTATGGTGAGAAAGCAGGAATGGGGTACTGAAGTTGCATGTTCAGCCATGAACTCGCATGTTCAGCCATGAACTCATTGAATGGCGGTGCAGGCTAGAAGGGCCGAATGGCCTACTCCTGCACCTATTTTCTATGTTTCTATGTTTCTAAGTTCTCCTAAATATCTTGGCCAACAATTTCCCTCAACCAGCATCACCGAAATATGTATTAACTTATCATTCAGCTAACCTGTTTGTATGACCTGGCTATGGTGACTGTAGTTAAAATGTAATTCATTTATTATGAGGCACGTTGGAATCTACGAAGAATATGAAAAGTAGTGCATGAATGCAATTTTTTTTCTCTTTCTTTTACATAAACCAAAACATCAACCCATCTGAAAGAAATAGAAATTTCTAGGTTTCAAGATTTTTGATAAGAGTAGATAGGGAGAAACTGTTCCCATTAGCAGGTGGGTCAATAACCTGAAGGCATATATTCAAGATGATTGGGAAAAGAACCGGGTGAAGGGGAAACAACATGTTTTAATGCAACGAGTTATGGTGATCTGGAATGCACTATTTGAAAGGGTGTTGGAAGCAGATTCAATAGGGTCTAATTGGATAGTTCTTTCAAAGAGACGACAGGCACAATGGGCCGAATGGTCGTCTTCTGTGCTGTAAGATAGTTTGATTCTGTAATAGTGAAGGGTTAGGGTAGGGATTTGGGAGAGGAAAGTACCCAAGGAGAGAGATGAAAGGAGGCATAACTAGGTAACAGAAAGGGGAGGAGAGAAAGACCCAAGAGGGATAAAGAAAAAGAAAAAAAATAGATAGGAGTAATGGGCTCGGCTCCAAAGCGGCAGCTAAAATGCGCACACAAATGGAGAGAGAAAATTCAGGTGACATAAAGAAAGATGCCATGGTTGTCCAAGGTCAGTCAAGCGCAGCTCCAGGACTTCGCTGCAAGGATTCCTCAGGGAAGTGTCCTTGACTGCTCATCTTTAGCTGTTGCATCAATCACCTTCCCACCAATAAGGTCAAGAGTCGAGCTGTTTGCTAATTATTCCATGTTCAGTTCCATTTACAGTCACTCTAATAATGAAACAACCCATGCATGCTTACAGCAGAACCTGGATAACATCCTCACATGGGCTCAATAAGTAGCAGGTAACCTTCAAACCACATAAATGCTAGGTAATGACCATACAGAATAACTGAAAACCCAGGCATCTCCTCAAATATTCAATAGCACCACCGAGTACCTCACCATCAACACTGAGGTCACCAGCAAAAGATTAACTGAACCAGCCTCATCAACATTATGGCAAAAGATCAGAGATTGGGTATTCTGCGACAAGTAGTTCACTTCCTGCCCCCCCCCCCCCAAAGCCTGTCCATCTTCAACAAGGCTCAAGCAAGGAGCGTAATTGTGCACATTACTTAAACATCCTATAGAGAAATAGAAAACATATAATTAAAAGGGAAGCAGCAAAGATCATTATAACATATAGTCTTACAAAACAAAAATCCTTTAAAGAACTTGCATTTATGTGTCACCTTTCACAACCTCAGAACATCCCAAAGCACTTCACAGGCAATAAATTACTTTTAAAAATGGAGTCACTGCTTTCATGTATGGGAATGTGGCATCCAATCTGCGTACATCAAGATCCCACAATTGAGAAAAATAACTGGATAATGTTTAGTGATGTTGGCCGAAGGATAAATGTTGGCCAGGACATCAGAAGAACACCCCTGCTCTGCCTCAAATAATGCCATGGGATCTGTAACATCCATCTGGAGGGGCAAACTGGGCCCCGTTCTAGCAACTCATTTGTTAGATAGCACCACCCCCAGTTTAGATTACATGCTGAAGTCTCTCGGGTGGGGCTTTAATCCATGACTCATAGAAACGTATAAGATTCTGACGGGACTGGACAGGTTAGATGCGGGAAGAATGTTCCCGATGTTGGAGAAGTCCAGAACCAGGGGACATAGTCTTAGGATAAGGGGTAGGCTATTTTGGACTGAGATGAGGAGAAACTTCTTCACTCAGAGTGTTGTTAACCTGTGGAATTCCCTGCAGCAGAGTTGTTGATGCCAGTTCATTGGATAAATTCAAGAGGGAGTTAGATATGGCCTTTAAAGATAAGGGGATCAAGGGGTATGGAGAGAAAGCAGGAAAGGGGTACTGAAGGAGTGATCAGCCATGATCTTATTGAATGGCGGTGCAGGCTCGAAAGGCCGAATGGCCTACTCCTGCACCTATTTTCTATGTTTCTGTGAGAGTCGTGTGAGACTACTCATCATCATCATCATAGGCAGTCCCTCGGAATAGAGGAAGACTTGCTTCCACTCCTAAAGTGAATTCTTTGGTGGCTGAACAGTCCAATACGAGAGCCACAGACCCTGTCACAGGTGGGACAGATATTCGTCGGGGGAAGGGTGGGATGGCACTGATTTACCACACGCTCCTTCCGCTGCCTGCGCCTGACCTCTTCACACTCGCAGCGTTGAGATTCTAAGAGCTCAACGCCCTCCCGGATGCACTGTCTCCACCTAGGGCGGTCTTCGGCCAGGGTCACCCAGGCGTCAGTGATGTCACACTTCATCAGGGAGGCTTTGAGGGTGTCCTTGTAACGTTTCCGCTGCCCACCTTTAGCTCATTTGTTATGAAGGAGCTCCGCATAGAGCAGTTGTTTAGGGATTCTCGTGTCTGGCATGCAGACTAAGTGCCTGCCCCAGCAAAGCTTATCGAGTGTGGTTAGTGCTTCAATGCAGGGGATGTTAGCCTGGGCGACGACACTGATGTTGGTGCATCTGTCCTCCCAGGGGATTTGCAGGATCTTGGAGACATTGTTGGTGATATATCTCCAGCGACTTGATGTGTCTTCTGTAAGTCGTCCATGCCTCTGATCCATACAGGAGGGCGGGTATTACTATAGCCCTGTAGATCATGAGCTTGGTGGTAGGTTTGAGGGCCTGGTCTTCGAACACTCTTTTCCTCAGGTGGTCGAAGGCTGCACTGGGGCACTGGAGGCGATGTTGAATCTCCGCATCAATGTCTGCCTTTGTTGACAGGAGGCTCCTGAGGTATGGGAAGTGGTCCACGTTGTCGAGGGCCGCGCCGTGAATCTTGATGTCTGGGAGGCAGTGCTGTGCGGCGAAGACAGGCTGGTGGAGGACCTTTGTCTTATGGATGTTAAGCGTAAGGCCCATGCTTTCCTATGCTTCAGTGAATACATTGACTATATCCTGGAGTTTAGCTTCAGAATGTGCACAGCTTAGACTGACATCTCGAGGCTGTATTTCAAATCCATTAAATAAATTTCAATGCTGCTATAAAAGTGCAACTGAAAAATATCCACTAAAGTCTTTATTTAAATACATTTAAATATTTAACATCTATTTTTCACATTTAATTGTAAACTACACTTTTTGGTCAATTTTTAAACAATTGATTGTTTAACTGATTAATGAAGATAGAGTAAACTGGCTTGGAGGACGTTACTATGCCAAACCACAATTTTACCAAATATATTTCCTTCCCTTTATAAAACACTTAGGATATGCATGGCCCCCTCCTTCAGGCACAGGCAAGAGAACAGTCCCCAGGTCTCTGAGAAAGGACAAGGCTTTCAAGCTTCTCTCCTGTGAGCCAAACAGCTGGCCTTCATTTGCCTTTCTCCATAATAAGCACATAACATAAGAAATCGGAGCAGGAGTAGGCCATTAGGCCGCTCGAGCCTGCTCTGCTATTTAACATCATGGCTGATCTGATCATGGACTCAGCTCCACTTCCCTGCCCGCTCCCCATAACGCTTTATTCCCTCAAATCTCAAAAATTTGTCTCATCATCATCATAGACAGTCCCTCGGAATCGAGGAAGACTTGCTTCCATTCTTAAAATGATTTCTTAGGTGGCTGAACAGTCCAATACGAGAGCCACAGACTCTGTCATAGGTGGGACAGATAGTCATTGAGGGAAGGGTTGGGTGGGACTGGTTTGCCGCACGCTCTTTCCGCTGCCTGCGCTTGTTTTCTGCATGCTCTCGGCAATGAGACGCGAGGTGCTCAGCGCCCTCCCGGATGCACTTCCTCTACTTAGGGAAGTCTTTGGCCAGGGACTCCCAGATGTCAGTGCACTTTATCAGGGAGGCTTTGAGGGTGTCCTTGTAACGGTTTATCTGCCCACCTTTGGCTCGTTTGCCATGAAGGAGTTCAGAGTAGAGCGCTTGTTTTAGGAGCCTTGTGTCAGGCATGCGAACAATGTCTCCGCCTTAAATATATTCAATGACCCAGCCTCCACAGCGCTCTGGGGAAGAGAATTCCATAGATTTACAACCGAGGGGAAATTCCTCCTCATCAGTTTTAAATGGGCAGCCCTTATTCTGAGACTATGTCCCCTAGTTTTAGTTTCCTCCATGAGTGGAAATATATTCCCTGCATCCATCATGTTGAGCCCCCTCATTATCTTTTATGTTTCGATAAGATCACCTCTCATTATTCTGAACTCCAATGAGTATAGGCCCAACCTAACTTCATAAGTCAACCATCTCATCTCGAGAATCAACCTAGTGAAACTTCTCTGAACAGCCTCAAATGCAAGTATATCCTTCCTTAAATATGGAGACCAAAACTGCACACAGTACTCCAGGTGTGGCCTCACCAATACCCTGTACAGTTGTAGCAGGACTTCCCTGCAGTTATGCTCTATCCCCCTGGCAATAAAGGCCAACATACCATTTGCCTTCCTGATTACTTGCTGTACATGCATACTATCTTTGTGTTTCGTGCACAAGGACCCCCAGGTCCCTCTGTACGTAGCATTTTGCGATTTTTCTCCTTTTAAATTATAATTTGCTATTCTATTTTTACTGCCAAAGTGTATAACCTCACATTTTCCCAGATTATACTCCATCTGCCAAACTTTTGCCCACTCACTTAGCCTGTCTATTATCCCTTTGCAGATTTTTTGTGCCCTCCTCACAATTTGCTTTCCCACCCACCTTTGTATCATCAGCAAACTTGGCTACATTACACTCGGTCCCTTCATCCAAGTCATTAATCTAGATTGTAAATAGTTGAGGACCCAGCACCGATCGCTACGGCACACCAATAGTTACTGTTTGCCAACCGGAAAATGACCCATTTATCCCGACTCTGTTTTCTGTTAGTTAGTCAATCCTCTGTCCATGCTAATGTATTACCCCCAACCCTGTGAACTTTTATCTTGTGCAGTAACCTTTTATGTGGCACCTTATCGAATGACATTTCCTTCTGGAAATCCAAATACACCACATCCACTGGTTCCCCCTTATCCACCCCGCTCGTTACATCCTCAAAGAACTCCAGCAAATGTGTCAAACATGATTTCCCGATCATAAAACCATGCTGACTCTGCTTGACTGCATTATGCTTTTCATAATGTCTTGCTACTGCTTTCTTAATAATGGACTCCAGCATTTTCCCAATGATAGATGTTAGGCTAAATGGTCTATAGTTTCCTACTTTCTGTCCGCCTCCTTTTTTAAATAGGGACGTTACATTTGTGGTTTTCCTAGCCACAGGGACATCCCCAGAATCCAGGGAATTTTGGTAGATTACGACCAATGTTTCCACTATCTCTGCAGCCACTTCTTGTAAGACCCTAGAATGTAAGCCATCAGGCCCGGGGACGTCCGCCTTTAGTCCCATTATTTTACCGAGTACTGCTTCTTTAGTGATAGTAATTCTATAGGGAGGGAGGAATACAAACATAGAAACTAGGTGCAGGAGTAGGCCATTTGGCCCTTCGAGCCTGCACCACCATTCAATAAGATCATGGATGATCATTCCCTCAGTACCCCTTTCCTGCTTTCTCTCCATACCCCTTGATCCCTTTAGCTGTAAGGGCCATATCTAACTCCCTCTTGAATATATCCAATGAACTGGCATCAACAACTCTCTGCGGCAGGGAATTCCACAGGTTAACAACTCTCTGAGTGAAGAAGTTTCTCCTCATCTCAGTCCTAAATGGCCTTCCCCTTATCCTAAGACTGTGTCCCCTGGTTCTGGACTTCCCCAACATCGGGAACAATCTAACCGCATCTAACCTGTCCCGTCCCATCAGAATCTTGTATGTTTCTATGAGATCCCCTCTCATCCTTCTAAACTCCAATGTATAAAGGCCCAGGTGATCCAGTCTCTCCTCATATAGCCCCTTGATTATCCATTATTGGGATGTTTTTAATGCCTTCTACCGTGAAGACCGACACAAAATATTTGTTCAATGTCTCTGCCATTTCGCTGTTCTCCATTATTAGTTCCCCTGTCTCATCCTCTTGGGGACCAACATTTACTTTAGCCACTCTTTTCCTTTTTATGTTACTCTTACTATTTTTATATTTAGCACTAGTTTACTTTCATAATCTACCTTCCCTCTCTATTTTTTTTTTTAGTCGTTCTTTGCTGGCTTTTAAAAGTTTCCCAATCCTCTGGCCTCCTGCTAGTCTTGGCCACTTTGTATGCCCTTGTTTTCAATTTGATACCATCCCTTATTTTCTGAGTTAGCCACGGATGGTTCTCCACTCTGTTAGTCTTTTCTTCTCATTGGGATATATTTTTGTTGCGAGTTATGAAATATCTCCTTAAATATCTGCCACTGCTCATCAACCATCCCATATTTTAGTCTATTTTCCCAGTCCACTTTAGCCAACTCTGCCTTCATACCTTTGTAGTCTCCTTTATCTAAGCTTAGGACACTGGTTTGAGATCCAACTTTCTCACCCTCCAACTGAATTTGAAATTTAACCGTGTTGTCATCACTCATTCCAAGAGGATCCTTTACTAGATCATTTATTAATCCTGTCTCATTACACAGTACCAGATCTAAGATAGCCTGCTCTCTGGTTGGTTCCGCAAAATACTGTTCAAGGAAACTATCCCGGATACACTATGAATTCTTCCTCAAGGCTACCATGGCCAATTTGCTTTGTCCAGTCAATATGAAGGTTAAAATCACCCATGATTATTGCCGTTCCTTTTTACAAGCTAATGCTAGGGGGCCTATGGACTACGTCCACCAGCGACTTTTTCCCCTTATTATTCCGTATCTCCACCCAAACTGATTGAACATCTTGATCTGCTGATCCAATATAGTTTCTCACTAATGCACTGATCTCATCCTTTATTAACAGTGCTACCCCATCTCATTTTCCTTTCTGTCTGTTCTTCCGAATTGTCAAATACCCTTGAATATTTAGTTCCCAGTCCTGGTCACCTTGCAACCACGTCTCTGTAATGGCTATCAGATCATACCCATTTGTATCTATTTGTGCCGTCAACTCATCTATTTTGTTACGAATGCTACGTGTATTCAGATAAAAAGCTTTTAAATTTGTTTTACCACCATTTTTTCCTGCTTTGACCCCATTTTCTGATTCACCTTTATGTTTATACATTCTGTCCCTTCCTGGCACGCTCTGGTTTTCATTTTCCCCCAATGCTACCCTGCTTTATTGCTTTCTCCTTATTCTTTTGACTTTTTAAATTTTCGCTCACCTGAACCCTCCCCCCCACCAATTAGTTTAAAGCCCTCTCTATGGGCCCAAGTTTACTGAAGAATTGCTCCGTTTTTTTTGGAGCAACTAGATTTTTTTTTTGGAGTATCTTAAAAATCGCAATTCTGCCCATTTAATTTGCTCCAGTGTAAGCGAGTTAGTTAGGTTTTTTTTGGGGTTTTTTTTCCCAAAAGGGGGCGTTACCAGCCACTTACGCCTATTTTGGCCATTTAAGCAAGTTTAGACAGCTAAAAGTTACTCCAAACTAACTTAGGCCAGCGTATGGGGCCACTTGTGGCCACACAGAAAATCCCTGCGGTGAATTAAGTCAGCGCAGGTAGCCAGAGATTGGGGGTGGGGGGCGGTGGGGAAGGGAAGTGAGAGGACCTTGCAAAGCACTAAACACCTTCACAACAGCATTAAAGAAGGACAAGTACATTTAAAGCACAAAGCACTAAACAAAGCAGTACATTTAAACACCAAGCACTAAAAGCACAAAAGTAAGCATTCAATAACAAATAAAAAATACAAGGAAGCTGAGAGGACCTGCACCTAGCACCAAGACTTACAAAGCACTAAGCAACTCGATTAAAAATGGATTGGTAAACTAGCAAATACATTATAGCAAGTCCTGTAAATAAGAGTTTCAGCCAAACTATTTTACAAAATTCCTTTTGAAAGCAGATAAAAAGAGTAAACTTGAATGTAAATCAAAGAATTTAGGACCTCAATCAATCAATCAATCAATAAATAAATAAATAAATAAATAAAAAGTAGAAGTCCTACCTTCAGCAAAGCTTTACTGCAGAAAAACACTAGCAGCTGGATACTATTCCACAGAGTCTATAGCAAGCTCTGCACTCTGGCCGCCGATGGAGGAGCCCATTCGGCCAGGGCTAGGGGCGGCATGCTTGGGGCCCCTCCCACATAGCATGCAGCACACGCACACAGATTCTGGGGGCGAGGAGCTACTGCACGTGCGCACAGTGTAGCGCGCATGTGCAGAGGTCCCGGCACTGTTTTCAGCGTCGGGACCTGGCTCCGCCCCCCCACTGCTTGTGGTGCGTCACACCAAGGCCTACGACGTTCCAAGGAGCGGGAAGAATACCGAGTTAAGTTTTCGGCGCCATTTTTCGTCTACAAAGTCGCCGCACGTCAGTTAGGTGCACCGTTTTAACCAAAGGGGCAAACTTGGGCCCTACAGCCCTAGTTATTTGATTTGCCAGGACCCTAGTCCCAGCACAGTCTAAATGGAGCCCATCCGAACAGAACAGCTCTCTCTTAACCCTGTACTGGTGCCAGTGTCCCATGCACCAAAACCCATTTCTCCCACAAGTCTTTGAGCCACGTGTTTAACTCTCTGATCTTACTTACCTTATGCAAATTTGCTCGTGGCTTGGGTAGTAATCCAGAGATTATTACCTTTGTGATTCTGCTTTTTAACATAATAACATGACCTAGACTATAAAACATACTGTGCATTGCCAAATCAGATATTTTATTGGCACACTGGAATGATAATCTGCTGCATTTTGCACAATGCCAACATTGACAACTTTAATTGCAAGATTCCTAAAGCAGCCTGAAATCAATGTAATTTTTACATAATCCTATGATCAGGTAGAATAGAGTCTCCAAGCTACTGTACTTTTGCTGCTGACAATATAAACATTTACACTGAATTCCTTAAAATAGTTAGTTTGAAAAAGTGATAAGCATATTCCCGCTTCTTCTGCATTAACACTTCACTTATTGTTGATTATAACATGTCCATGATATTGGCCCATAAGTTGCAGTAAACGGCGAAGCAAAGGCATTTATCGCTGGCCCCAAAGTACGCTTCAAACAAAGATCCCACGATCTCTTTTCTGACTTGCAGTTGAAATCAACGTGGTATAGTGGGAATCCCATAGTGCGAGCCGCTGTGACTTCAACAAACTGTCCAAACACATTGCAGAATTTGCGCATACAGGGAGCAAGGAAATAGAAAGCACTAATAATCAATCACTTTAAAAAAAATATACAGACAGCGAAATAAAGATAGAGACATAAACATTGGGTTAAGGTAGAAGTTGAAATATCATGAACAAACTTTAAAAAATGTATTTTAAAATTAATCATTTTTAACTCGATGGAGAAATTTTATATTCTACCAATATAAAATTAGTTTTTTTTAGAAAGCGTCCGGTTGTTTATCAGTAGTTATCAGATCACTGTTAAAAACCCAATTACACCTCATTTGATTGGGTCTAACTGCATGGAGACTCTAACAGCGATATTTGTTCAGAAAAGGGGAAGTTTTCATCAGATCAGCGTTCACTGATTGCCGGCACAAGGCGGAGGGCCTCCACAGCACAGCCTGTGGAGTAGCAGTGAATGAAAACCCGCAACTTCAGGATTTCCGCATTAGGTTGTGCATGCACTAAATCTTGAAGTTGCAGTCAGTTTCAAAGGAAAAATGACAGCGAACGTTGTCAGTTTGCCATTATCGGGACCACAAGTTCCATACCAATACATTTATTGTAGAAAGGTAAATTTCTTTATAAATGGATTCATGAATGTTTCCCCCAGAGAAACTGTTCCCCATGGTGTTAAAATGAAGACATTAACTATAACAAGGAAACAGATTTACCATAGTTATTTTAGTTTTCCTTTTCAATTATGCAGGAGACATTTATCGAACACCCAACAACCTCATCAACAACCAAAGTTCTTAATGTAATCCAACTTGCTTCCAAGTACGACCACTTATGTGGGGAGGCAACGGGAAAACACAATTTCAGACTTGTGTATCTTCATATCTGCGCAATAATCTACAAAAACTAATACAAAGGGTTCAAAATTAAGGAAACCAAAACTAGCTCAAATAACCTGTTAAAATTAATTTCAGGACATCCCAATATATACTTAATCTCTGCAAAAATGTTGACGGCTATCCTTAAGGTTTCCGGCAAGCAAAAACAAATTATAGTCTAAAGTTTACTGAAATATAATTTGAACTCGAGACATAAACAGGAAATATCATTCTTTTGAAGCAATGCCCAAACTGAACAGAAACACTAGTACTCTTCTCAGGGACCTACACACACTATTATTGCACATAATTCAGATTTGATCTTAGAATATAGGCATTACAGCAAAAAAGTTATTTTGAGTGGAACCTGAAACGTTACCTCTATCCAATCTTCTTTATGATAGGATATACAGCACAGAAACAGCTCCAACCAGTCCATGCCATCAATTTAGCTCCACTCAAGCCTCCTCCCATCTTTCTTCATCTAACTCTGTCAGCACAACTCTCTATTCCCTTCTCCCTCTTATGCTTATCTAACCACCCCTTACATGCATGTACACTATTTGCTTCAACCACTCAGTGGTACCAAGTTCCACATTCTCACCACTCCCTGGGTAAAGAGATTTCTTATGAATTCCCTATTGGAATTCTTGGTTGAGTTTCTTACATTGATGGCTTCCAAAATTGTCCTTTCCCACAAGTGGGACACTCTCTATCTATTCTATCAAAACATTTCATGATTTTAAAGAATTGTATTAGGTCACCCCTCAGCCTTGCCTTTCATCACTTAACTTTTTAGTTTCAAATTATTATATATTTTTTAAATGGCTCCAAAACATGAATCAAAATTAATGTTGCCAGAACTTGATCAGTTTAATATAAAGAAAACATGAAAGACAAAGCACTCTGCATCACTTTTCACCACATTAATCTAAACATTTTCACTACAATCCCGAATGAGCATTGTAACTTTACTCCAGTGAAAGTGAGGTTTGAAACATGGACTTCTGCTCCAAAACACAACTAAATTCTAGAAAAACAAAGAATTGAGTGTAAATATTAAAGAGCTCTAAAACAGAGCTTAATTGCAAGAATTTCAGTATATTCATAATGAACATCAGTAGGAAGAATCTTGAGTTGAAAATATACCAGGCCAACTGTGGGGTATTGCAGCCTTCAATATCTGTCAACTAATACTGCAGTAGTGGACAGTGCAGCATCAACAATTTTGATGAGCTGACCCAAGGTCTGCAGATCATTTAAACCAAGTAAACTTACATTTATAGAACATCGTTAATGTAGTAAGACGTCACAAGGCATTTTAGCTGTGGATTGAACGGAGCAGGATTAAGAGGGAAATTAGGGTTGAAGCTGTGGACAAAGCAGTAGGTTTTCAAGAGGCTTTTGGGGGTGGAGAAATATATGCACAAGGGTTTAGGGAATGAGTTTGTGTTTGGGAGCAAGATGACTGAAGGTTATACCACTGATCACAGAATGGAATGGTGGGTGAAGGAAAAGCACACAAATGGTGCAAGCAGGAATATGGCACTGGGGAAACTGGGTGAAGTGATCTGCAGATTTTGCATTTGTTCAATTGCAAATTTCAAAGCAGAAACTTTTGTTAAGCAAGAGTATTAAGGGTTACAGAACCATGGGGGGTAGATGGTGTTAAGATACAGATCAGCCATAATCTAACTGAATTGTGGAATAGTCTCAGGGGGACTGAATGGCCTACAACTGCTCCCATGTTCTTGGAATATGGACAAAGCTTGCAAGGCTGCATTTATTGTCCATCCCTAATTATCCCGAGGTGGCTGTGGTGGTGGCGTGGGTTGCCTTCTTGAACGCCTGCAGTTTTGTGGTGATGGCACTCTCACCATATTAAGCAGGTAATTCTAAGTTTCCATGGGGAAAGCGAGGGGATGCTTTTGAAATAAGCTTGGTCAGTTGCTGCAGTTCATTTTGCAATTCATGCCAGTGATGGAAGGAATGGATTATGGACCTTAAGTGGACTGCTTTGTCCTGGATAGGGACAAAGATTTTCTAGTCGAACGGACAGACGGGGGCGGGGGGACGAATAAATAATCAGTACCTGATGCAGGATAGGATATGGAAGGTAGAATTCATGTTAGGTGGAGCTCAGAAGGCCAAAGAAGAATGAAATCTGGAGGTGATAAAAGCATGATTGATGGTCTTAGTGGAAGTGGGGGTGAGGTAAGGCATAAACCACAATTTTCCAGAGATGATAATAGGCAGGCTTAGTGATAGACTGGATGTAAGAATTTAAAACTCAGGATTGAGAAGAGCATGTAGGTTGTTTACCATTACATTGAGCTTGAACAGGTATCCAGGGAGGATGATGGGATCAGGGATAAAATAATTTTATGCTGCAAAACGTTCTGGCTCACCCACAACCCGGCATGCAATAGAGCAAGAACCAGGAAATCAAGAGTGGTGGAAGACGAGCAAAGATGGGTATTGTCAGCATAACTCAGCTTATAAATCACCAGGGGCAACATGTTGATGAGGAATAGGAGGCACGCAAGGATGGATCCTGGGAGCACACCAAAGGTGACTTTGTAGGCATAGGAGATGAAGCAACTAGAGGAGATGTGCTGGATGCATTGGAAAAAGTAACAATGAAATAAACAGCAATTAAACAAAGGAGGCCATGAAGAGGGATGGCGCAGTAAACCACGTCGAAAGCCAGAGAAAAGCCGCTAAATATTAGAAGGGATAACACACCTTAGTCACAGTCGCACAGAATGTAGTTGCGATCGAAGCCAGATTGAAAGAATGCAAACATATAATAATGAGTTTACAGTTGGGTATATGCAACACATTCCATAATCCTAAAATGAGCGTTGCAAGAAGCAGTAGCAACAGTAGCAACAAAGACAATCTTCACATGAGTTTAGCTCATCCAGCTTGTTTGCTCTTTGTTAATCACAATTGAGACAGCTTGTGATTATAGGCATTTTGCTCGGATACATATTTTTTTTAACTGTATTCTTTAAAAGGTAATTTTCATTGCAAACTGAACGCAGACTACAGAAGTACCATAGGGTGTGATCAACTTATGCCCTGTTCCAGAGGCTGGGCTTGGCAAAACAATTCAAATATTTATTTTTGTTTAATACTTCGCTCCCTCTCTAAACTTAACCCTCGAATTAGAACACAAGAACAAGAAATAGGAGCAGGAGTACGCCCTGCATGAGAGCTTGCTCCACGATTCATTGGCCTAGAAATCCCGGTTGAGGTCTTCCTGCGGGCGATCGACTGGAAAAGTTTTAAAAAGATGCGCACCTACCTGTTCCTGCTGTGCCCACGAGATATCCCGGTCCTGAGGCCTCCATTCACTGCGCATCAGAGTGTGTACACGTCGGGACATTTGTAAGCTGGAGCTGCAGTCACATGGCTCTGGGCAGACAATCCAGGTACAGTATTTTCTCGTTCATAATAATGGGAAATCCAAAAGTAGGAATTCCCATTATGATTGAGAAACACCCCACCACCCCCAACACCAAAACAAAAATAAAAAAATATACCACATATTTAAGATTAATTTAAATTAAAGTTATTGATGTCTTATAAAAAATATATATTTTTCCGATTTTTAAAAAATGTTTTTTTTAATTATGGTTTGAAATAAACTTACCTTAGTGGGCAGGATTTTTAACAATAAAATGTGTTTTTTTTTAAATTGTTATTTTACAATGTTTTTGTATGTTTTAAAACTCTTACGCCTGTAAAAGTAGGCTATGCACCTGCTTTTATCAGACGCAAGAGTTTTCAGGACATCCGCTGGGCAAGATATAGGTAAATACCGCAATCTTGCCCGTGCAAATGTCCTGGCTGTGGAGATGCAGAGGATCTGTCAAGCTCCAGCTTGACAGATCAGAAAAGCCAGTTTTCAGCGCACAATGCACATGCGCTGAAAACCGGCTTTTGCGATGTCTTTTCGGGTCCGTACAGAACTCGGGATTTCTAGGCCAATAAGATCATGGCTGATCATCGACCTCAACTCCACTTTCCCGCCCAATCTCCATATCCCTTTATTTCCCTAGACTCCAAAAAATCTATCTCAGCCTTGAATATATTCAGAGAGTCAGTATCCACAGTTCTCAGGGGCAGAGAATTCCGAAGATTCACAACCCTATGAAGAAATTCCTCCTCATCTTTGTCTTAAATGGCCTACCTCTTATCCTGACACTATGTTCCCTAGTTCTAGGCACACCAGCCAGGGAAAACAACCTCTCAGCATCTACCCTGTCAATCCTCCAAAATCTTGTATGTTTCAATGAGATCACACCTCATTCTTCTCAATTTCAGAGAGTATACTCCATTCGACACAGTCTCTCATCATAAGACGACCCTCTCATCCCACGAATCAATCTAGTGAATCTTTGTTGCGGCAACAACGACAGAGCGGGAGGACATGGGGAGGAGTAGTAGCAGCAGCAGGACGGGCCCCAGAGGGGGTAGAAGGAGATGAGGTAGCCATCGTCTGCCTCAGCAGCAGCTCGGTGCGGGCCAGGCAGCCCCAGCAGCAGCTGGCCAGCGCCACTGCTACAGTCGAAGAGCCGCCAGACGCCGCCCGCCCCGCCCACCCCCCAATCCACCTTTACCAGCCGCTCGGCCACGCGAGACACAGGACGGGGGTTTAAGATCGGGTGCTGGGGCCCCCATTGCGGCACTTGGGGACACGGGCAAGGTGGACACTTGATTCCCAAGCCCATTGGGGCACTTGGGGTACCTGGCGTTAGTTGACACTAGATCTTCTACCTGAAGATGAATGACATTAGGACCATGGGGCTTTGAGATATCTGGAGATGGCTGACATTAGATTCATGGTACCTTGATATATCTGGAGATGTTTGACACGAAGGCAAGCTGCTCCACGATCAACATGCTCACCGAGACTGCAATCTCTGAAAACCAGACAGAAAGGATCTGAGGAAGGTAGGGTGGGGGTCAGTTGGAATGTGTGCACGCATTAGGCCCATGCAGCAGAGCCTGGTCTCCAATCGTCTAGGATCCCCTTGCCATTGGACAAAGATCTTGCTCTGTCAAGTCCATGTGGTAGCTGGTGTGCAACGGTCACCCCATGTTAAAAGAATTCACGCACAGGTATCTTCCACCCTTTAAAATGAAGTTTGGGACCTGGCATCAGTCACCTTAGAACTCATTTTAGTGTGGAAGCAAGTCACCTTCGCCAAAGAAGAAACCTCCAAGGCAAGTATCTCCTTCCTTAGATAAGGAGACCAAAATTATACACAGTACTCCAGGTGTGGTTTCACCAATGCCCTGTACAATTGTAGCAAGATTTCCTTACTCTTGTACTCCAACCCTCTTGCAATAAAGGACAAAATGCCATTTGCCTTCCTTATTGCTTGCTGTACCTGCATGCTAGCTTTCTGTGTTTCTTGCACATGGACACCCAAATCTCTCTGAACACCAATATTTAAAAGTTTCTCACCATTTAAAAAATATTCTGTTTTTCTATTCTTACTACCAAAGTGAATAACCTCACATTTCCCCACATTATATTCCACCTGCCAGCTTACTGCCCACTCACTTAGTCTATCTACATCCCTTTGCAGATGCTTTGTGTTCTCCTCACAGCTTACTGTCCCACCTAGCTTTATATCATCAGCAAACTTGGATACATGACACTCGGTCCCTTCATCTAGGTCATGAATATAGATTGTAAATAGCTGAGGCCCCAGCACTAAACCTTGCAACACCCCACTAGTTACAGCTTGCCAACCTGAAAAAGACCCGTTTATCCCTACTGTTTTCTGTCCGTTCACCAATCCTCTAACCATGCTAATACATTACCTCCAATCCCATGAGCCCTTATCTTGTGTAATTTTTTATTTGACATCTTATCGAATGCCTTTTGGAAATCCAAGTACACTACAACCACTGGTTCCCCTTTATCTACCCTGCCAGTTACATCCTCAAAACTTGTCAAACACCATTTCCCTTTCATAAAACCATGTTGGCTCTGCCTAATCATATGATGATTATCTAAGTGTCCTGATACCACTTCCTTAACAATGGATTCCAGCATTTTCCCGACGACTGATGTCAGGCTATCTGGCCTGTAGTTCCTTGTTTTCTCTCTACCTCCTTTCATGAAAAGTGGTACTACATTTGCTACCTAGGGGGCATAATCCTAGAATAAGGGGCCGCCCATTTAAAACTGAGATGAGGAGGAATTTCTTCTCTGAGGGTTGTAAATCTGTAGAATTCACTGACTCAGAGAGCTGTGGAAGCTGAGTCATTGAATAAATTTAAGACAGAGAGAGAGAGACAGTTTTTTTTAAATCGATAAGGGAATAAGGGGTTATGGGGAGCGGGCAGGGAAGTGGACCCGAGTCCATGATCGGACCAGCCATGATCATATTAAATGGTGGAGCAGGCTCGAGGGGCCGTATGGCCTATTCCTGCTCCTATGTTCTTCCAATCCTCATGAATTCTCAGATAACTAGACATCAACAAATTAGGTCTCAGTTGTCATTTTTCCAAACAAACATATCAATGATATGTGACACTGTTCCTTCATTGTCCCTGGGTCAATATTCTAGAATTCCCACCTAACATCAATGCAACAGCACCAGCACAAGGACTGCAGTGATTCAAGAAGGCTGCCTGCCACCTTCTAAGGCAACTGGGAATGGAAAATAAGTGCAGCCTTGTCAGACATCCTCAAAGACAAGAACAAATATTAGAAATAAAAAGAAAATAAACTACCATGCCCAAGCAGAAATCTTAACATTTTAGGTACAAAACTAAGAGCAATAAGCATCTTATAGTTTGAACTGCAAGTATTTGACAGAACCACCATAGTACTATTTTTCCTCAAATGATCCCAAGCTAATTGTGCCAGTCCCAATTAAGGCATAAACTTTGTTACCAAGTATAAAGTTCTATGGCCTTCTATTAGGACCATCTGTAATCTAGTTAGTTATTTACAATATTCAAGTTTGGTCTTATTTTTTTTGTTTTAATTTCTTGGACCTCATGAACTTCAACCAATCATATCTATAATCTTCACTGATCTGAGAAGCTACTGTTGCACATTTTGTTGAACTCATTTTGATTTCTGTATTAAAAAAAGTTAAAGATGTATATTGTACTTCAGTGAACCTGCCATTTCAATAATTGTGCTGTTTCAGGAACCTGAATGTCTTCTCAGAGTTCAGTTTTAGTCAAATTGAAGCAGTGGAATGCGTCAGTTGGTTTTGTGAAATGTGAAAGAAAAAAATTTTAACAAAAGTTCAGTATAGACATCCCCTGAAAGGTTCAGTGTGTATCAAGCTGTTGGGAACACACTATCCTTGGATTCAAAAGTTGTGGATTTGTCTCAGTGCTTCACAGTAATTAAATCAGACAGTTATTCAATAGAATTTTTTCTTGTTAGAATTAGTTGCTCATCAATATCTATCTCCTTCAGATACCACTGATTTCACACCATTTCAGTCAATCTAATTTCTGAGATACAAGCCAAGTGCTCATTTCTGATATTTCGTTACATATAAAATTTATATTATGGTAAGAAATATTATTTTTAAGTTGTGGTAGAATTTTACTGGAATTAATCCAATTTCCAAAACATTGATATAGATCTCAAATAAAACTTTTCATAGATTGCAGGTTTTCCTTTTCTAAGCATTAAATGCATTAAAAACATTTCTCAAAGCACTATGCGTCATTCTAATATTAGGTAGACTTTACTGGTAAAAATTGCATCTTCAATACTAATGACAACAGAGACAGATCTGAAAACTAAAACCTTCTTCATTAACTGTTTGTGCACCAGGACCATCTGTGGGGTCATCCTGGTTAACAGGAATCCTGGACAGAGTCAACACCTTCCATATAAAAATCTAATGGCAATATGAACATGTTTTTTTTTTAAGTAAATATTTTCAGTTACATGAAACATCATAAGAAACAAAAGCTGTTCAATTTACGTTGGGAAAATGTGATGCATCTCAATTCAGAAGTAATAAATGCTTCAAATGAATACTCTGTTAGTATTTATTAAATAAATTGAGAGACTATAATTTTACATTTTGTCTTTCTTAATCTATTCTATAACACACTAATATTTAGTCGTGTCACCATTCAGCAATATACCACTGTTTCGTAGAAAGCTAAGCTGCTGTACAAATTGCAGCAACATTCATTCCCTGCCAGACCAAAAAAAATATTGTTGAAAATCCAAATGAAAGCATTGAATCAGATAAGGGGCGGGGGTCACATATTTCTAAAAAAAAACTCAATACAAAAACAACGAAAATAAGAGGACTCTGAAGAAACAAAACCTTCGGAGAAACCAGGAGAAAGCAGGTAGTGCGGATGAACAGCAACTCTCCTACAGCCGCAACTCTCCTCTGCATATACTGTTAACTGCAATATGTACACAACGAATTGAGGCACGCACCGTATACACATGCACTTCACTGATCGCAGCCTTTACAAATGCAGTAAAAGTGCACGATGTTGCTCACGCATACACACACATACCCCAGGCCCAAACACAACAAAACCCCAACACTTCAAATTAACACTTCTGCTGATTTATTTGTTTTTACCCACGGCTATCAGGACCAGAATGAACTTTGTGCCAGGGGGAAAAAAAATCAAAACCGGCTCCTTAAATCTGTTGCACTTTATTTATACAAGAATTAAAATTTAAAAAGTCCACTCCACCCCCCCCCCCCCCTTCTCTCCTTCCTTTCTGAAGGGTCGGACAGAGGGGAGAACAAGGACTGCGGGCGACAACAGGCGCCACTCTCCCTCCCCATCCATCCATCCTGGCGCTGCAAACTTCGCCACTCCAAACAGCATTCACCAGCAGTTATTAAACACCCTTTTCCAACCAACGGCTTTTGTGTGTGTGGTGTGTGTGTGTATGTGTTGGGGGGGGAAGAGAAAATATCAAACACCTTCCCTCCCCTTCTGTACATTTAAAATAAAAAATAACACTCACTTACTTTCTACTCAGTTATGAGGAGAGAGACAAATCCGTTGCTCCGTAGAAGCCGTTTTGTTCTCACAACAGCACAAAAAAATAAAGAGGAGAAGCAAAAAAATATGGTTTAGGATTCCGGCCGCGTTTTCTTTGACACACACGCACGCTCCGCGAAAGAGAGAAAAAAACCCTAGCGGAGCTCGGTCCCCTCCCACCAGCCGCTCTCGGGGCTGCCTCCTGCCCGCTTCCCTCTCCCTCTGTCCGGCTCTCGCTCGCTCTCAGCCCAACGGCTGACAAGCCGCCGGCCGCACTGGCCGCTGGGAGGCATTGTCAGCTATCCAAAATGGCGGCTGTGAAGCAGACGAGGGAGAAAGAGCGACACACACAACACCCAGAGAGTCGAACAACACGCTGCTCCCGCCAACGATAGTCAACCCTTTCAGTCGTCAAAATCTTTCACCTTTTTTTCGTCACCTAACGTCCTTTGTAAAGAATACACTGGTTTATTTAAAAATGTCCCCACGCTTCATAAAGACAGGCACACGTTATTTATTTATCGTTTAAAAATCTTCTATAAAAATATGTTTTCTTGCAATTTTTATATCATCATCATAGGCAATCCCTCGAAATCGAGGAAGACTTGCTTCCACTCTCAAGTGAGTTCTCAGGTGAGTGCAGTCCAATACAGGAATTTACAGTCTCTGTCACAGGTGGTTGAAGGAAAGGGTGGGTGGGGAGTCTGGTTTGCCGCACGCTCCTTCCGCTGTCTGCGTTTGGTTTCTGCATGCTCTCGGTGACGAAACTCGAGGTACTCAGCGCCCTCCCGGATGCTCTTACTCTTTGGGCGGTCTTGGGCCACAGATTCCCAGGTGCCGGTGGGAATGTTGTACTTTATCAAGGAGGATTTGAGGGTGGCCTTGAAACGTTTCCTTTGCCCACCTGGGGCGTGCTTGCTGTGTAGGAGTTTCAAATACAGCGCTTGCACTTTAGGGAGTCTCGTGTCGGGCATGCGGACGATGTGGCTCGCCCAACGGAGCTGGTTGAGTGTGGTCAGTGCTTCGATGCTGGGAATGTTGTCTGATTGAGAACACTGACGTTGGTGCATCTATCCTCCCAGTGGATTTGCAGGATCTTGCGGAGGCAGTGCCAGTGGTACCTCTCCAGCACTTTGAGGTGTCTACTTAATATGATCCATGTCTCTGAGCCATATAGGAGGACGGGAGTACTTCCCTGTAGACCATAAGCTTGGTGCCAGATTTAAGGTCCTGGACATCAAACACTCTCTTCCTCAGGCTTTTTTATAACAATAACAGTTGTTACTGTTTTAAATTGTATTCCAGCAATTTCTCCCCTCTTTCTCTGGAATGTAGCCCCTGAGAGGGTGGTGGAAGCAGATTCAATCGTGGCTTTCAAAAGAGAATTCGATAAGTAGGGGGGAAAAAATTGCAGGACTACTGGGGAAATGGGTGGGGTGGAGTGGGACTAGCTGAAGTGCTCTTGCAGAGAACCAGCATAGGCTCGACAGGCTGATTGGTCTTCTGTGCTGCAACCATTCTGTGAATCTGCATTCAGCAATGGTTTCTGCTGGTGGTTGCAACTGACACATAGTTACAGTTTTGTCAGTGACGTTAATGCGGTCCCAAATGATAGCATGAATTTGGAGTACCATTGCAATGTCCCTTGAAATTCTTTTGGAACGTTTCCGTGGATTGTGTGGGGTTGGGCCCTGTTGACCATCAGTAGGGAGGGAAGGGTGTGAACATAAGAAATAGGAGCAGGAGTAGGCCACCTGGCCCCTCGAGCCCGCTCTGCCATTTAATAAGATCATGGCTCATCTGACCATGGACTCAGCTCCACTTCCCTGCCCGCTCCCCATAACCCTTTATCGCTCAAAAATCTGTCTATCTTCGTCTTAAATATATTCAATGACCCAGCCTCCATAGCTCTCTGGGGCAGAGAATCCCAAAGATTTACAACCCTCAGAGAAGAAATTCCTCCTCATTTCAGTTTTAAATGGGCAGCCCTTTATTCTGAGACTATGTCCCCTAGTTTTAGTTTCTCCGATGAGTGGAAATATCCTCTCTGTATCCACCTTGTCGAGCCCTCTCATTATCTTATATGTTTCAATAAGATCACCTCTCATTCTTCTGAACTTCAACGAGTACAGGCCAAACCTACTCAACCTATCTTCATAAGCCAACCCCCTCATCTCTGGAATCAACCTAGCGAACCTTCTCTGAACAGCCTCCAATGCAAGTTTATCCTTTCTTAAATATGGAGACCAAAACTGTATGCAGTACTCCAGGTGTGGCCTCATCAATACCCTGTACAGTTGTAGCAGGACTTCTCTGCTTTTATACACTTATTGCCCCCTTGCAATAAAGGCCAACATTCCATTTGCCTTCCTCATGACCTGCTGTACCTGCATACTAACTTTTTGTGTTTCATGCACAAGGACCCCCAGGTCCCTCTATACTGCAGCACTTTGCAATTTTTCTCCATTTAAATTATAATTTGCTTTTCTATTTTTTTCTGCCAAAGTGGATAACCTAACATTTTCCCACATTATACGCCATCTGCCAAATTTTTGCCCACTCATTTAGCCTGTCTATATCCCTTTGCAGATTTTTTGTGTCCTCCTCACAATTTGCTTTCTCACCCATCTTTGTAAGATCAGCAAACTTGGCTACATTACACTTGGTCCCTTCATCCAAGTCATTAATATAGATTGTAAATAGTTGAGGACCCAGCACCGATCCCTGTGGCATCCCACTAGTTACTGTTTGCCAACCAGAAAATGACCCATTTATCCAGACTCTCTCTTTTCTGTTAGCCAATCCTCTATCCGTGCTAATATATTACCCCCAATCCCGTGAACGTTTATCTTGTGCAGTAACCTTTATGTGGCACCTTATCGAATGCCTTCTGTAAATCCAAATACAGCACATCCACTGGTTCCCCTTTATCCACCCTGCTCGTTACATCCTCAAAGAACTCCAGCAAATTTGTCAAACATGATTTCCCTTTCATAAAGCCATGCTGACTCTGCTCAGTTGAATTATGCTTTTCCAAATGTTCCACTACTGCTTCCTTAATAATGGACTCTAGCCTGGCAAGAGGTCCCCCATTGCAGTGAGAAAACTGAATCCTGGTTTATTGTATAAAATGGGAGAGTAATGTACTTTGAACAAAAAGTATTTCCTTTTAGTTATCGAGGAACTCACCAGAAATATGTTACTTGCATTTAATCTGACAACTGTGCACATTTTTCCTTGTATACCTAGCAATTGTGTGTCTATAAATACAACACATCCTTCCTGTCCACAAGCCTCACTTCCTCTGTCACAATTTTGAGTTATGCTTTTGTGCTGACATTTAACATGAAACTTTCTTTGTAAACATTTATAATGCAACATGTCAACAAATCATCATTACGAGCAGAGAGTAGAGAAGCGGAGGGGTTAGGGAGGAAATTTTGTAATGTGAGATGTCGGCAGCTGAAGGCACAGTGAACTGTAAAGAGATGGATGGATGCACAAGAGACCAGAGTCAGAGAAACAAAGATTTTGGGGAGGGACGGGGTTGTAGGGCTAGAAGAGGTTACTTAGATAGGGAGGGGTGAGACAATGAAAGGGTGACATACAAGGATAAATTTGAAGCTTTGCAAAACAAGAAGCTACCATAGGTCAATGAGAATGGAGAAATGGGTTACAGGACTTGGGCTGGATAGGCTATGAATAGAAGAGTTTCAGATGAGCTCATATTTATGGAGAATGGGAGGCCAGCCAGGAGACCAATGAGTTGGTATTAAAACAAGACATCTAAGGGTTTCAGCAGCAGATGTTCAAAATTAGCCTAGTATTTATTTCTCTTTTTGCTTCTCCCAGGAGATTGTGTGACTGGTTGGTATGGGGAGAAGCGGATGGGGGTTATGGTGTGCACAGGTTGCACCATGACAGTGTGGGACAAGTTTGATGGAACAGTTGGTCTTTTTCTGCCCTTCAATTTAGGGTGACCATACGTTCCCGTTTTCCAGGGACAGTCCCCAGATGATGTACTGTATCCCTTGTTAACAAAACTTGTCCTCGAATACCCTAGCTGCCATTTTATTTGAATCAGCTCTATTCAGCCTAATTGCAGTTCGTATAAATCCGCACTCGGAGACCAATCAACAAGGCCCGCTATTGAGTGACAGAGACTCTGTCCATTGGCAGCAACGGACCAATGAAAGGGCGGATCACGGTTTCTGATAGTTTGGCTTTGACCTAATTGGCTTCATTTTGAACCAATGAAAAGACAAAGTAGGGGGTGAATGCTGGCCAATGGAATGGCTGTATTGTTTGTGTGAGCTGGAGCCGAGGGACAGGTAACAGTGCGGGTGAATTAATGCATGGAGTGGAAGTGTTTTAGTGTCTGCCTCTGTAACTCAGCATACAGGGCTCGATACCTCAGTCTTACTCAGTCCTATGAGAACAGTGCCAGCCTGAGGCTAAACGTGGCTCTGTGTTTTTGTGCATATAGAAGGGGCTCTCTTTATGCCTGAAGATTGCAGAATGGCTGCGCGCCATTTCCATTATAATAATGCCATCGGCAAGCAGCATGGCAATCCCCACCCTCAACCGTCTCTGCCAGGGCAATCCCCTCTTCCCCAGTCTGTGAAGGGAAGGCCCTTTTCCCGCACTGTGCCAGTGTGGTTTTTTCTCCCTAATAATCAGTTGGTGGCAGGGTAGCACGCTTCAAGGGTGATCCTCCTTGTCAATATCTGTTTGTGACGGGGCACTTCCCCCTCCTCACTAATCTTTTCTTGAAACGCAGAGATAGCACAGCAATCATTAATAAATTTGTGAAAAATAAATGACTTGGGCAGTAATGTGAAGAGATTTTCTGAATAAGCTATATAGACAGTGGGTATCAAAACCCTAACAGTGCAAATAGTCCCAGTATCAAAAGTCTATAGAAATGTACAGCACAGCAGGAGACCATTCAGCCCATTGTTTCTATGCTGGCTCTTTGCTAAGGCATTTAAAGGCCTCCCACTGTTCTGCGACATTGTATCTTCCTCTGCTTCAAATATTTACTTTTGAAAGATGCAATAGTCATTGCTTCAACTCTGTGCAAAGCATTCCATGCTTCAACCCTCTGGGTAAAGACGTTATTCTTAACCTTCATCCTCATTCTCTTGGCGACAATTTTAAATTAATGACCTCTTGTCACTGACTCCCCATCTAGAGGAAATAGTCTTTACCTATTCACTCTATTAAAACTCTTCATAATTTTACAAATGTATATTAACTCTACCGTTCTCTCTAATCTCCTTCGGCCCCACAACCTTCCAAGATATCTGCACTCCTCTAATTCTGGCCTCTTGAGCATCCTTGATTTTAATCACCCAACCATTGGTGGCTGTGCCTTCAGCTGCTAAGGCACTAAGCTCTCTGTGTCTCTACCTCTTTCTTTCCTTTAATACACTCTTTAAAACCTGCCCTAATATCTCCTCAGTGTCAAATTTTGTTTCTCTGCTGTGAAGCGCCTTGGAATGTTTTACTACGTTAAAGGCTCTGCTGACGCCACCTTTCACACTCGTGCCTCTGACATGTCTTCCTTTTTCCTCAACCGAGGATTCCCCTCCGCCATGGCTAACATGGCCCTCGACCATGTTCGTTCTATTTCCCGCATCTCTGCTCTCACCTCTTCCCCTCCCTCCCAGAACCACAACAGGGTTCCCCTTTCACCCCACCAGCCTCTGGATCACCCTCCGCCATTTCCACCAGCTCCAGCGTGATCCCACCATCAACCACATCTTCCCCTCCCCTCCACTCTCAGCATTCCGAAGGGACCGCTCCCTCCACGACACCCTGGTCCATTCCGCAGCCACCCACAGTACTCTCTCCCTTTCCCACAGCACCTTCCCGTGTAAGCGCAGGAGATGCAACACCTACCCTTTTATCTCCTCCCTTCCCATTATCCAGGGCCCCAAATACCCCTTCCAGGTGAAACAGCGATTTACTTGTACTTCTTTCAATTTGGTATACTGTATTTGCTGCTCACGATGTGGTCTCCTCTACATTGGGGAGACCAAAAGCAGATTGGGTGACCACTTTGCAAAGCACCTCCGTTCAGTCTGTAAATGTGACCCTGAGCTTCCGGTCGCCTGTTACTTTAATTTCCCATTCCACTCCCTCTCCGACATCGCCGTCCTCGGCCTCCTACACTGTTCTAATGGAGCTCAACGCAAGCTCGACAAACAGCACCTCATCTTTCGTTTAGGCACTTTACAGCCTTCTGGACTCAACATCGAGTTTAACAATTTCAGATAACCCCTGCCCATTTTTGGCTCCCCCCAACCGGCCTCCGATTTTATAGGTTTTTTTTCTCTTTGTCTCCAATGGCAGCTGACATTATTCCGCCTTTCACATCCAATCTGGACTAACCTTTTTCTAACTTCTGCCATTACCATTTCAGTTCAGCCCATCATCCCTTTTGTGTCTCTAATCTCTCCTGCCTTCCACCCTATCACAAACCTTACCTTTTGTTCTTTCTTCCCCTCCCACTTTTAGTGCTCCTTAACAACATTTGCCAGTTCTGATGAAAGGTCATCGACCTGAAATTTTAACTCTGTTTTTCTCTCCACAGAAGCTGAGTGCTGAGATTTCCAGCATTTTCTGGTTTTATTTCAGATTCCAGCATCCACAATATTTTGCTTTTGTATATAAATACAACTTGTTGTCGTCGTTGTTAGCAGTGGTAATATGAACATACGAACAATGACGGACAGGTAAAAACAATCTGGTCGATCAAGCCTGTCCCACACAATTGCAATACCTTGTGTATCACACCATATACACTCCACCCCACCTGAAACCATGTGATCTCCTGGGAGAGGCAAAAAAACAGATTTTAAAAAACAGGCCAATTTGGGGGGGAAAAATCTGGGAAATTTCTCTCCAACCCATCGAAGTGATCGAAACTAGTCCAGGAGATCACTCTGGTCATTAATTTTGCTGCAGTACATACCTTCCACCACAACCAGAAGGAATTCAGCGAGTCTGCATCCACCACATCCAGAGGTCTACTGTTCTCTGGGAAAAGAACCACCTCCAAGTATCTCAAGTCTCTCCTCATAATTATAGTTTTTCATTGCTGGAATCATCCTAGTGAATCTTTTCTGTATATGCTCTATGGCTTTAATGTCCTTTCAACAAAATTGCACACATTACTCTAACTGTGATGCAGATATTGCCTGAAACAAATTTATCATTACCTCTTTGCTCTTATACCATATGCCCCTATGTATAAAACGCAAAATGCTACTGCCATTTTTATGCCGTTATCTACCTGCATTCACACTTTTGGGAAATTATATATTTAAATATGTAGGGTTTCTCTGTTCATCCATATGCTTCAGGATCGTTCTATTGCGTGAATAGTCTCCGTCTTTATTTTTCCCCCCAAAATATATTATCTCACACTTATCCACATTAAATTGCATCTGCCACCGATCTAGCCATTACACTATCCTTGACTACTTCATCCTGAAATCTTTACAAATCCTTCTTGCATTTTTCCAAACTCCCTACTTTCGTGTCATCTGCAAATTTTGATATGGTGCTCCTTATGCTCACATCCAAATCATCTATATAAATAACAACAAAACTGGACCATGCACTGACTACTGGGTTATACTACTTCCAAACTTTTATATAGCGCCTTTCACAACCATCGGACGCCCCAAAGTCGTTTACAGCCAATGAAGTGTAGTCACTGTTGTAATGTAGGAAACACAAAAAACACACAGTAAAAGAAAACACAAAATATTATTTAATATCTCTGCCATACCTTCAGCCCCCACATCTAGATTTCCCCATTCATTCGTTAGCACTCATAGCTTCTTTTTAACAATTCTATTATTATATGGTTACAAAAGCTCTTACTATTTCCTTTAACATTATCACATCCAGTTTGGGCTCACAGGACTCAAACCAAATATAATTCCTATCCTGCAATGTTTATACAGAAGGCAGTCCAAAATCAGTTCATGTGCCTGAAGGTGTTAGATTACCTGAAGGACACATGCACTAATTTTTGATTAACAGTGAAAATCCACAGGAGACTTGTATCAGCTATTTATACGTTTTGATGCAAAGCTCCTTCATCATAGTCAAGACAAAGGCAATATGTGACACACATCATTTAGGCAGCTCACAGCCACATTTATTTTCACAGGAGCATTTAAATTGCAAGATTATTCTCCAAAATGTGGTTTGATAGTAAGGGCAGATCATAGATTTGAGCATAAGTTCCTTCAGAATATGTAATTTTATAATGCATCCTGTAACACCTCCAGGCACATGAACGGACTTTGGACTGCCTTCTGTATAAACATTGGGGGATAAGAATTATATTTAGTTTGAGTCCTGTGAGCCTAGATTGGATGTGACAATATTAAAGGAAATAGTAAGCATATGATAAGTAACAATTTTTTTCAATGAATAAAGGAAAAGTTCAAGTCTCACACTGGTACTTTCTTTTTCCTGATTGAAAAGAATGGGTATATGGGACTGTCTCTCTCTCCTCCTTTGAGTCGCTCCTTAAAACCTACATAGAAACATAGAAATTTACAGAAGGAGGCCATTCCGGCCCATCGTATCCGCGCCGGCCAACAAAGAGCCGCACGGCCCTTGTTCAGCAGCCCTAAAGGTTACATATAAATAATGACTGAAAGGCAAAGAGCACCCAGCCCAACCAATCCACCTCACCACAACTGCTACACCCATTATACTAAAACATTCGACACTCCATCCCAACCGGAGCCATGTGATCTCCTGGGAGAGGCAAAAACCAGATAAAAACCCAGGCCAATTTAGGGAGAAAGAAATCTGGGAAAATTCCTCTCAGACCCATCCAGGCGATTGAAACTAGTCCAGGAGATCACCCTGACCGTATTCTATTCCCTGCAGTACTTACCATTATATCTGCGCCGTCCAACAAAAGGTCATCCAGTCTAATTCCAATTACCAGCTCTAGGTCCGTAACCCTGCAGGTTACTGCACTTTAAGTGCCCATCCAACCATCTCTTAAAAGTGATGAGGGCTCCTGCATCCACCACTCTTGCAGGCAGCGAGTTCCAGATCCCCACAACCCTCTGCGTAAAGAAGCCCCCCTCAAATCCCCTCTAAACCTTCCACCAACCACCTTAAAACAATCCCCCCTTGTAATAGACCCCTCCACCAATGGAAATAGACCCTTGCTATCCACTATGTCCAAGCCCCTCAATATTTTATACACCTCAATGAGGTCTCCTCTCAACCTCCTCTGTTCCAATAAGAACAAACCCAGTCTATCCAATCTGTCCTCATAATGAAGATTCTCCATTCCAGGCAGCATCCTAGTAAATCTCCTCTGCACCCTCTCTAGTGCAATCACGTCCTTCCTATAATACGGCAACCACGCAATACTCCAGCTGTGGCCTAACCAAAGTATATTACAATTTAAACATTTATATTCTATGCCTCAGCCAATAAAGGCAAGCATTCCGTACGCCTTCTTATCCACCTGGCCTACTTTCAGGGATCTGTGGACAAGCACTCCAAGGTCTCTTTGTTCATCTACACTATTAAGTGGCCTACCACTTAATGTGTATACCCTTTCCTTATTAGCCCTCCCAAAGTGCATCACCTCACACTTCTCTGAATTAAATTCCATTTGTCACTGCTCTGGCAACCTGACCAGTAGATTGATATCCTCCTGCAGCCCTTGACTTTCCTCTTCATTATCAACTACACAGCCAATTTTAGTGTCGTCAGCAAACTTCTTAATCATACTCCTTATATTCAAATCTAAATCGTTGATATATACCACAAAAAGCAAGGGTCCCAGTACTGAGCCCTGCGGAACCCTACTGGAAACATCGTTCCTGTCACAAAAACATCCATCAATCATTACCCTTTGCTTCCTACCTCCAAGCCAATTTTGGATCCAACTTGCCACTTTGCCCTGGATCCCATGGGCTTTAACCTTCATGACCAGTCTACCATGTGGGACCTTATCAACAGCTTTGCTAAAGTCCATATATATTACATCATACGCACTACACTCATCGACCCTCTTGGGTACCTCCTCAAAAAAGTTCAATCAGGTTAGTCAAACAAGATCTTCCATTAACAAATCCGTGCTGACTGTCCCTAATTAATCCTTGCCTTTCCAAATGCAGATTTATCCTGTCTTTCAGGATTTTTTCCAATAATTTTCCCACCACTGAGGTTAGGCTGACAGGCCTGTAATTACTCAGCCTATCCCTTTCTCCCTTCTTAAACAAGGGTACTACATTAGCAGTCCTCCAATCCTCTGGCACCATGCCCAGATCCAAAGAGGACTGGAAAATGATGGTCAAGGCCTCTGCTATTTCCTCTTTTACTTCGCTCAACAGTCTGGGATGCATTTCATCTGGGCCTGGGGACTTATCTACTTTCAAAGCTGTTAAATCCCTTAATACTTCCTCTCTCACGATATTTATTTCATCCAGAATATCACACTCCTCGATAGCAGTATCTGTATTGCCCCTTTCCTTTGTGAAAACAGATGCAAAGTATTCGTTAAGAACCCTACCAACATCTTCCGCCTCCATACAATGATTACCCTCATGGTCCCTAATAGGCCCTACCTCTTACTCTTAATATATTTAAAGAGCATCTTAGGGTTTTCCTTAATTTTACTGGCCAAGAATTTCTCGTGCTCTCTCTTAGCATTCCTAATATCCTTTTTAATTTTGCCTCTTAACTTTCTATATTCCTCTAAAGATTCTATAGTATTTAGCCGTTGATATATGACATAAGCATCCCTTTTTTTCTTTATCCTCCCCTGTAAGTCCCGAGACATCCAGGGGACTTTAGAATTAATTTTCCCAGCCTTTTTCTTTAAGGCCACATGTTTGGCCTGAGCCTTCCGGATCTCCTCCTTAAATGCCTCCCACTGTTCCGACACTGATTCACCCACAAGTAGCTGTTTCCAGTCCACCATGGCCAAATCACTTCTTAACTTGGCAAAATTAGCTTTTCCCCAATTCGAAACTTTTATTTCAGGCCTATTCTTGTCCTTATCCATAACCAGCTTGAATCAGACTGAATTATGGTCACTGGCGCCCAAGCTTCAACCTGCCCAGCTTCATTCCCCATAACTAAATCCAAGACCACCCCCTCTCGTGTTGGGCTTTTGCTACATACTGACTAAAAAAGTTCTCTTGAATGCATTTCAAGAATTCCGCACCCTCTATACCCTTCACACTAAATTTGTCCCAATCAATATTTGGATATTTAAAATCCCCTACTATTACTACCTTATGGTTTTTGGACTTTACAGCAATTTGCCTACATATTTGCTCCTATATTTCCCTCCCACTGTTTGGGGGTCTATAATATACGCCCAGCAGTGTGATCGCCCTTTTTTTATTTTTCAATTCGACCCATATGGCCTCATTTGATGATCCCTCTGACATATCATCCCTCCTCACCACTGTAATATTTTCTTTAATCAGTACCGCAATCCCCCCCCGCCCTCTATCTTGTCTAAAAATCCTGCAGCCACGAATATTAATCTGCCAAACCTGCCCCTCTTTCAGCCATGTTTCTGTAATGGTTATAATGTCATACTCCCAAGTGTCTACCTGTGCTCTTAGCTCATCCGCCTTATTCGCTATACCCCTTGCATTAAAGTCTATACCATTCAGCACAGGAAGACCTTCTTACTCACTACATACTAAGCCCTGTTTCCTCTGTCTTACAGATTTGCTTTCCAGATTCTTGCTATCCAATTTCAGCTTTACTTCCTTTTTTAATTAGTTCTCAGGTTCCCATCTCCCTGCCAAGCTAGTTTAAACTCTCCCCAACAGCACAAGCAAAACTCCCCGCAAGGATATTGTTCTTGGCGCTGTTGAGGTGCAACCCATCCAGCTTGCACAGGTCCCACCTCCCCAGAAGTGGTCCCAATGCCTCAAGAATTTAAAGTTCTCCCTCCTACACCAACTGTCCAGCCACGTGTTCATCTTCTCCATCTTCTGTTCTTATACTCATTAGCATGTGGCACCGGTAGTAACCCGGAGATTACTACCTTTGAGGACCTACCCTTTAATTTTCTTCCTACCTCTTTGAACAAGCTTTTGGTCACCTGCCTGAATGATCTTCCCTCCATCATTGGGTCAGAACTCCTCAGAAAATGAAGCAGCCCATGCCTGCATGCAGCAAGACCTGAACAACATTCAGGCTTGGGCTGACAAGTAACATTCGTACCACACAAGTGCCAGACAATGACCATCTCCAACAAGTGAGAGTTTAACCACCTCCCCTTGATATTCAACAGCATTACCATCGCCAAATCTCCCACCATCAACATCCTGGGGATCACCGTTGACCACAGACTTAACTGGACCAGCCACATTAATACTGTGGCAACAAGAGCGGGTCAGAGGCTGGGTATTCTGTGGTGATTATCTCACCTTCTGACTCCCCGAAGTCTTTCAACCATCTACAAGGCACAAGTCAGGAGTGTGATGGAATACTCTCCACTTTCCTGCATGAGTGCAGCTCCAACAACACACAAGAAGCTCGACACCATCCAGGAAGTTTGGCACTTCATCCACTGCCTTAAACATTCACCCCCTCTGTTATGTCTCAAATAAAGTAATGTAATGGAGTACTGTAGTAAGTGTGACCTTAATTTCTTTAATCTAAATCCAGAGTGTTGGTGCAGCGTGGGAGGCCGGCTTATATACAGTGCTCCCCAGGGATGCTGGGATCCCTTGGGACTCTACAGATACACCCTCTGGTGGCGGTAAAATTCCGGTTACATAGGGTTGCATACATAACATCACTCCCTCCCAAAGTCAATAGTACTCTTATTTACATGGTGAGACAATCTGGGGCCTTTTGCTCCCGAGTCGATTGTCTCGGTGCATATGCAGGTGCAGGTGAGTTGGTTGATTCTTCGCTGGGCTGCTGTGCAGCTGGCCTTGCTGGGGATGATGGGTTCAGCTTCGTGGTCAGCCGTGATGTCGGTTGCCACTTGTGTGTGTGTTGGGGGGTTGAAGTTGGTGGTGTCCTCTTCAGATTGCTCGTGGCTGTCTGTGAATCACAGTTTGATTTGGTCCAAATGCTTTCTGCAAGTTAGTCCATTTGCGAGTTTGACCTGAAACACCCTACTCCTTTCTTTAGCTATGACAGTGCCAGTAAGCCATTTGGTACCATGTACATAGTTGAGTACAAATACAGGGTCATTGACTTCAATATCACGTGACAAATTTGTGCAATCATGGTACATGCTTTTTTGATGCTGTCTGCCCTCGATGTGATCATGGAGGTCAAGGTGGACAAGGGAGAGCCTTGTTTTGAGCACCCTTTTCATGAGCAGCTTGGCTGGGGGAATCCCGGTGAGCGAATGCGGTCTGTTGCGGTAGCTGAGCAGGACTCGGGACAGGTGAGTCTGCAGGGAGCCTTTCGACACGCGTTTCAAGCTTTGCTTGATGGTTTGGACTGCCCGTTTTGCCTGGCCATTGGATGCGGGCTTGAACAGGGCAGATGTGTCCTGCTTGATCCCATTGTGGGTCATGAATTACTTGAATTCAGCACTGAAGCACGGCCCATTGTCGTTGACAAGGACATGTGAGGATTCTTCACACAGTCAAGACCACCTACGGCCCAAGCATCCAAGGCCCCACCCCATTGCTGGCCAAGAATGGGGAGACATTCATTAAGGACACCAAGGCAGTCAGGGCCCGCTGGGAGGAGCACTTCGAAGATCTCCTTAATCGAGACTCTGCCTTCAACACAAGTGTCCCCGACTCCATCCCACAGCATGCTACACACCACCATCTCATCAAAACCCCAGCCCTGAACGAGGTAGAAAAGACCATCCATCAGCTCAAGAACAACAAGGCATTAGGAGCAGATGGAATCCCCACTGAGGCACTAAAGTATGGTGGGGAATCACTATTGGCACGAATGCATGACCTTATCTTAGCTGGAAAGGGGAGAGTATTGCAGGAGATCTCAGAGATGCTGTAATCGTGACCATCTTCAAAAAAGAGGACAAGTCCGACTGCGGCAACTACAGAGGAATCTCCCTGCTGTCAGCCACTGGAAAAGTCATCGCAAGAATCCTCCTCAATCGTCTTCTCTCTATGGCTGAAGAGCTCCTCCCGGAGTCACAATGCAGATTCCGTCCACTAAGGGGTACAATGGACATGATCTTCACTGTGCAATAACTAGAAGAGAAATGCAGGGAACAGCATCAACCCTTGTACATGGCCGCCTTTGACCTCACAAAGGCCTTTGACTGTCAACCACGAGGGACCATTCTCCGCCTGCTCGACGATGACATGCAAGCCGTGGTCCTAACCAATGGATCCACCATAGACCCAATCCACATCCGGACCGGAGTCAAGCAGGGCTGCGTCAACGCACCAACGCTCTTCTCGATCTTCCTTGCTGCAGTGCTCCATCTCGCTCTCAACAAGCTCCCCGCTGGAGTGGAACTAAACCATAGAACCAGTGGGAACCTGTTCAACCTTTGCCGCCTCCAGGCTAGATTCTGTGCACATTCGGAGGCTGAACTCCAAGCCATCGTCAACACCTTCACCGAGGCGTACGAAAGCATGGGTACTTACACTAATCATCCGTAAAACAAAGGTCCTCCACCAACCTGACCCCGCCACACAGCACTGCCGCCTGGTCATCAAAATCCATGACATGGCCTTGGACAACGTGAACCATTTTCCATACCTCAGGAGCCTACTATCAGCAAGAGCAAACGACGATGATGAGGTCCAACACCGCCTCCAGTGTACCAGTGCAGCCTTCGATCGCCTGAGGAAGAGAGTGTTTGAAGAACAGGGCCTCAAATCTGACACCAAGCTTATAGTCTACAGAGCAGTAGTGATAGTCGCCCTCCTATATGGCTCAGAGACGTGGACTATATACAGCAGACATCTCAAAGCACTGGAGAAGTACCACCAGCGCTGCCTCCGCATGATCCTGCAAATCCACTGGGAGGATAGATGCACCAACATCAGTGTTCTCGATCAAGACAACATCTCCAGCATCGAAGCACTGACCACACTCGACCAACTCCATTGGGCGGGCCACATCATCTGCATGCTCGACATAAGACTCCCTAAGCAAGCACTCTACTCGGAACTCCTACATGGCAAGCGAGCCCCAGGTGGGCAGAGGAAACATTTCAAGACACCCTCAAAGCCTCTTTGATAAAGTGTAACATCCCGACCAGCACCTGGGACTCACTGCCCCAAGACCGCCCAAAGTGGAGGAAGAGCTTAGAAACATAGAAAATAGGTGCAGGAGTAGGCCATTCGGCCCTTCGAGCCTGCACCACCATTCAAGAAAATCATGGCTGATCATTCACCTCAGTATCCCTTTCCTGCTTTCTCTCCATGCCCCTTGATCCCTTTAGCCGTAAGGGTCATATCTAACTCCCTCTTGAATATATCCAATGAACTGGCATCAACAACTCTCTGCGGTAGGGAATGTCACAGGTTAACAACTCTGAGTGAAGAGGTTTCTCCTCATCTCAGTCCTAAATGGCTTATTCCTTATCCTTAGACTGTGTCCTCTGGTTCTGGACTTGCCCAACATGGGGAACATTTTTCCTGCATCTAACCTGTCCAGTCCCGTCACAATTTTATATGTTTCTGTGAGATCCCCCATCATCCTTCAAAACTCCAGTGAATACAGGCCCAGTCGATCCAGTCTCTCCTCATATGTCAGTCCTGTCATCCTGGGAATCAGTCTGGCGAACCTCAGATTAGGAGACCAAAATTGAACACAATATTCCAGGTGAGGCCTCACCAAGGCCCTGTACAACTGCAGTAAGACCTCCCTGCTTCTATATTCAAATCCCCTAGCTATGAATACCATTTGCCTGCTTCATCGCCTGCTGTACCTGCATGCCAACTTTCAATGACTGATGAACCATGACACCCAGGTCTCGTTGCACCTCCCCTTTTCCTAATCTGCCGCCATTCAGATAATATTCTGCATTCGTGTTTTTGTCCCCAAAGTGGACAACCTCACATTTATCCCCGTTATATTACTTCTGCCATGCATTTGCCCACTCACCTAACCTGTCCAAGTCACCCTGCAGCCTCTTAGTGTCCTCCTCACAGCTCACACCGCCAACCAGCTTAGTGTCATCTGCAAACTTGGATATATTACACTCAATTCCTTCATCTAAATCGTTAATGTATATTGTAAATAGCTGGGGTCCCAGCACTGAGCCCTGCGGCGCCCCACTCGTCACTGCCTGCCATTCTGAATAGGATCCGTTTATCCCGACTCTGCTTCCTGTCTGCCAACCAGTTCTCTATCCACGTCGGTACATTACCCCCAATACCATGTGCTTTAATTTTGCACACCAATCTCTTGTCAAAAGCCTTTTGAAAGTCGAAATACACCACATCCACTGGTTCTTCCTTGTCCATTCTACTAGTTACATCCTCAAAAAAATTGCAGAAGATTTGTCAAGCATGATTTCCCTTTCATAAATCCATGCTGACTTGGACCAATCCTGTCACTGCTTTCCAAAAGCGCTACTATTTCATCTTTAATAATTGACTCCAACATTATCCCCACTACTGATGTCAGGCTAACCGGTCTATAATTACCCATTTTCGCTCTCCCTACTTTTTTAAAAAGTGGTGTTACATTAGCTACCCTCCAATCCAGAGGAACTGATCGAGAGTCGATAGACTGTTGGAAAATGATCACCAATCATCCACTATTTCTAGGGCCACTTCCTTAAGTATTCTGGGATGCAGACTATCAGGCCCTGGAAATTTATCGGCCTTTAATCCCATCAATTTCCCTAACACAATTTCCTGTCTAATAAGGATTTCCTTCAGTTCCTCCTTCTCACTAGACCCCTGGTCTTGCCGGAAAGGTTATTTGTGTCTTCCTTCGTGAAGACAGAACCAATGTATTTGTTCAACTGGTTTGCCATTTCTTTGTTCCCCATTATAAATTCACCTGAATCTGACTGCAAGGGACCTACGTTTGTCTTCACTAATCTTTTTCTCTTCACATATCTATAAAAGCTTTTGCAGTCAGTTTTTATGTTCCCGGCAAGCTTCCTCTCGTACTCTATTTTCCCCCTCCTAATTAAATCCTTTGTTCTCCTCTGCTGAATTCTAAATTTCTCCCAGTCCTCAGGTTTGCTGCTTTTTCTGGCCAATTTATATGCCTCTTCCTTGGATTTAACACTATCCTTAATTTCCCTTGTTAGCCATGGTTGAGCCACCTTCCCCGTTTTATTTTTACTCCAGACAGGGATGTACAATTGTTGAAGTTCATCCATGTGATCTTTAATTGTTTGCCATTGCCTATCCGCCTTCAACCCTTTAAGTATCATTTGCCAGTCTATTCTAGCCAATTCACGTTTCATACCTTCGAAGTTACCTTTCCTTAAGTTCAGGACCCTAGATTCTGAATTAACTGTGTCACTCTCCACTTAATAAAGAATTCTACCATATTATGGTCACTCTTCCCCAAGGGGCCTCGCACAACAAGATTGCTCATTAGTCCTTTCTCATTACACATCACCCAGTCTAGGATGGCCAGCCCTCTAGTTGGTTCCTCGACATATTGGTCTAGAAAACCATCCCTAATACACTCCAGGAAATCCTCCTCCACCTTTTTTGCTACCAGTTTGGTTAGCCCAATCTATATGTAGATTAAAGTCGCCCATGATAACTGCTGTACCTTTATTGCACGCATCCCTAATTTCTTGTTTGATGCTGTCCCCCTAGTGCACAACTCCCACTAGCGTTTTCTGCACTTTGGTATTCCGCAGCTCCACCCATACAGATTCCAGATCATCCAAGCTAATGTCCTTCCTTACTATTGCGTTAATTTCCTCTTTAACCAGCAATGCTACCCCACCTCCTTTTCCTTTCTGTCTATCCTTCCTGAATGTTGAATACCCCTGGATGTTGAGTTCCCAGCCTTGGTCACCCTGGAGCCATGTCTCCGTGATGCCAATTATATCATATATCATATCTGGTAGGGCGCTGAGCACCTCGAATCTTGTTGCCGAGAGCATGCAGAAACCAAACGCAGACAGCAGAAGGAGTGTGTGGCAAACCAGGCTCCCCACCCACCCTTTCCTTCAACCACTGTCTGTGACAGAGATTGTAATTGCTGCATTGGGCTATACAGCCACCTGAGAACTCACTTTTAGAGTGGAAGCAAGTCTTCCTCAATTTTGAGGGACTGCCTATGATGATGATGAGCCCCCTCTTTCAAACTCCTAGGATGTAGGCCATTAGACCAGGGAACATCGGCTTTCAGTGCCATTAATTTCTCCAGTACTATTTTTTTATTTATACTAATTTCTTTCCGTTCCTCATTCTCGCTAGTCCCTTGGTTCTCCACTATTTCCGAGAGGTTTTTTGCGTCTTTTTCCATGAAGACAGACACAAATTTGTTTAATTTCTCTGCCACTTCCGTCCTCCCCATTGTAATTTCTGCTGTCTCAGCCTGTAAGGAACCCACATTTATTTACGTTAACCTTTTCCTTTTTACATACTATAGAAGCTTTTACAGTCTGTTTGTATGTCTTGCGCTAGTTTACTCTCATATTCTATTTTTCGTTTCTTCATGTAGATGATTTGGATTTCCAGAAGGCATTCGATAAGGTGCCACATAAAACGTTACTGCACAAGATAAGAGCGCACGGGGTTGGGGGGTAATATGTTAGCATGGATTGAGGTTTCGCTACCGAACAAAAAACAGAGAGTCGGGATAAATGGGTCATGTTCTGGTTGGCAAACTGTAACAAGTGGGGTGCCACATGGACCAATGCTGGGGCCACAACTATTTACAATCTATATTAATGACTTGGATGAAGGGACCGAGTGTACTGTAGCCAAATTTACTGATGATACAAAGATAGGTGGGAAAGCAAGCTGTGAGGAAGACACAAAGAATCTGCAAAGTGAGAAAGATAGGTTAAGTGAGTGGGCAAAAGTTTGGCAGATGGACTATCATGTGGGAAAATGTGAGGTTATCCACTTTGGTAGGAAGAATAAAAAAGCAAATTCTTATTTAAATGGAGAAAGTCTACAAAATGCTGCAGTACAGTGTGATCTGGGGGTCCTCGTACATGAAACACAAAAAAAGTTAGCAAGCAGGTACAGCAAGTAATTAGGAAGGCAAATTAAATGTTGGCCTTTATTGCAAGGGGGATGGAGTATAAAAGTAAGGCAGTCTTGTTACCAGGGCATTGGTGAGACAACACCTGGTGTACTCTGCACAGTTTTCTTCTCCTTATTTACCGGTAAGTCAAGGGGTTATAGGGGGGGAGGAACTTAACACAATCACAATCACTAAGGAGGTGGTACTCAGTAAGATAATGGGACTAAAGGCGGATAAATCCCCTCGACCTGATGGCTTGCATCCTAGGGTCTTAAGAGAAGTAGCAGCAGGGATAGTGGATTCCTTGGTTGTAATTTACCAAAATTCCCTGAATTCTGGGAGGTCCCAGCAGATTGGAAAACTGCAAATGTAACGCCCCTATTTAAAAAAGGAGGCAGACAAAAAGCAGGAAACTATAGACCAATTAGCCTAACATCTGTGGTTGGGAAAATGTTGCGGTCCATTATTAAAGAAGCAGTAGCAGGACATTTGAATAAGCAAAATTCAGTCAGGCAGAGTCAGCATGGATTTATGAAGGGGAAGTCATGTTTGACAAATTTGCTAGAATTTTTTGAGGATGTAACAAACAGGGTGGATAAAGGGGAACAAGTAGACATGGTATATTTGGACTTCCAGAAGGCATTTGACAAGGTGCAACATAAAAGGTTACTGCACAAGATAAAAGTTCACGGGGTTGGGGGTAATATATTAGCATGGATAGAAGATTGACTAACTAACAGAGAGTCGGGATAAATGGTTCATTCTCTGGTTGGCAATCGGTAACTCGTGGGGTGCCACAGGGATCAGTGCTGGGACCCCAACTATTTACAACCTACATTAACGACTTGGAAGAAGGGACTGAGTGCAACGTAGCCAAGTTTGCTGACAATACAAAGATGGGAGGAAAAGCAATGTGTGAGGAGGACACAAAAAATCTGCAAAAGGACATAGATAGGCTAAGTGAGTGGGCAAAAACTTGGCAGATGGAGTATAATGTTGGAAAGTGTGAGGTCATGCACTTTGGCAGAAAAAAATCCAAGAGCAAGTTATTATTTAAACGGAGAAAGATTGCAAAATGCCACAGTACAATGGGACCAGGGGGTACTTGTGCATGAAACAAAAAAGGATAGTATGTAGGAACCGCAAGTGATCAGGAAGGTCAATGGTATCTTGGCCCTTATTGCAAAGGGTATGGAGTACAAAAGCAGGGAAGTCTTGCTACAGCTATATAAGGTATTGGTGAGGTCACACCTGGAATACTGCGTGCAGTTTTGGTTTTCATATTTACGAAAGGATATACTTGCTTAGGAGGCAGTTCAGAGAAGGTTCACAAGGTTGATTCTGGGTTGACTTATGAGGGGGTTGACTTATGAGGAAAGGTTGAGGCCTCTATTCATTGGAATTGAGAAGAATAAGAGGTGATCTTATCGAAATGCATAAGATTAAGGGGGCTTGACAAGGTGGATGCAGAAAGGATGTTTCCACTTATGGGGGAGACTAGAACTAGAGGGCATGATCTTAGAATAAGGGGCCACCCATTTAAAACCGAGATGAGGAGGAATTTCTTCTCCCAGACGGTTATAAATCTGTGGAATTCGCTGCCTCAGAGAGCTGTGGAAGCTGGGACATTAAATAAATTTAAGACAGAAATAGACAGTTTCTTAAACGATAAGGGGTTATGGGGAGCCGGCGGGGAAGTGGAGCTGAGTCCATGATAAGATCAGCCATGATCTTATTGAATGGTGGAGCAGACTCGAGGCGCCAAATGGCCTTCCCCTGCTCCTATTTCTTATGTTCTTATCAATTTCTTGGTCCTCCTTTGCTAATTTCTAAATTCCTCCCAATCCGAAGGCTTGGTGCTCTTTTTGGCAACATTTTAAGGGATGCTTTACTGGGAAATGATAGAGGCATTCAGGATACAACTACACCAAAGGGTCAACTAGAAGGTACTTGTAATATATTTGCTTCATGGGTTCTTTGCTTAAGAATTCATAGCAACACATTGCAATTAAGAACTAGTTGGTTTCTTAATCAAAAGGTTTAAAAATCACACTGCACATTATCAGTTCATCCACCAGGCTCACAACCACCTGCCTCATCGTGGATCCCCCAAACCCAACTGGCTGGGGTTTTATTGAATCTTGTGAACATCTCCCAACTCAACAGCTCAACAAACTTGTGAGCATACTCACAGCTGCATATATTACAGAACTCTTCCACTCGAGTCCACGGACCATTAACTGAAAGATTGAGTGGTAAAGGGGAATGCGGGCCCATTAAAGACAGATACAGGTGAGACAATAAAAAATGGCCAACTTAGAACTCTGTATCCATTTCACAGTAGAGGAAGCAGACAAAATACCAGCAGTGCATGGGAACTTAAAAATAGGTCAAGGGGTATTTAATATAAGTAAAAAATTGGCGTTGGAGAAAATAATAGGACTTGATGGTTTCTATCCCAGATATATAAAGAAATACGTGAAGAAATTACAGGTGCAGTAGTTATAATTTTCCAAAGCTCTCTAGCTTCAAAATTGTGCCTTCGGATTGAAAATTGTAAATGTCACTCCATTATTTAAGAAAGGAGGGAGGTAACAGCAGATCCGTCAATTTAACATTAATCGTGGAGACATTATTGGAATTTATCATGTGACAGAGTGACTGAGCATTTGGACACTATAAGATGATCAAAGAGAGTCAATATGGATATATGAAAGATAAGTCATGTTTAACTAAGTGAGTTACATTTTTTAGCGGGTCACTAACATGGTGGATAATAGCCAGAGAATCACCTGCAACATTATGTCTGGTGTCCCCCAAAGATCTAACCTTGGCCTCCTATTTCTCATATTTCCTCTTGGCAACATCATCCGAAAACACAGCGTCAGTTTCCATATGTGTGCTGATGACACCCAGCTCCACCTCACTGCCACTTCTCTCGACCCCTCCATGGTCTCTAAATTGTCAGACTGCTTGTCAGACATCCAGTTCTGGATGAGCAGAAATTTTCTTCAATTGAATATTGGGAAGACCAAAGCCATTATTTTTGGTCCCTGCCACAAACTCCATTCCATAGCCACTGACTCCATTCCTCTCCCCAGGAGAGTCTGAGGCTGAACCAGACTGTTCGCAACATTGGTGTCATATTTGACCCTGAAATAAGCTTTTGGCCACATATCTGCAGCATAACTAAGACCTCCTATTTCCACCTCCGTAACATTGGCCGTCTCCACCCTTGCTTCAGCTCAACTGCTGCTGAAGCCCACATCCATGCCTTTGTTACCTCTAGACTTGACTATTCCAATGCACTCCTGGCTGGCCTCCCACTTTCTACCCTACATAAACTAAAGGTGATCCAAAACTAGGCTGCCCATGTCCTAACACACGCCAAGTCCTGCTCACCCATCACCCCAGTGCTCGCTGACCTACATTGGCTCCTGGTTAAGCAATGCCGGGACATCAAAATTATCATCCTTGTTTTTAAATCCCTCTATGGCTTCGCCCCTCCCTATCTCTGCGATCTCCTTCAGCCCCAGAACCTCCCCCCACCCCGCCGAGATGTCTACGCTGTTGTAATTCTGCCCTCTTGAGCATCCCTGATTATAATTGATCAACCATTGGTGGCCGTGCCTTCTGTTGCCTAGGCCCTAAGCTCTGGAATTCCTTGCCTAAACCTCTCCGCCTCTCTGACTTTCTTTCCTCCTTCAAGATGCTCCTTAAAACTTTGACCAAGTTTTTGCTCACGTGTCCCAATTTCTCTTTATGTGGCTCAGTGTTAAATTTTCTGTCTCATAATACTCTTGTGAAGTGCCTTGGAATGTTTCACTATGTTAAAGGCACTATATAAATACAAGTTGTTGTTGTTGATAGAAGATGTATGGATCTCGAAATGGCATTCGATAAGGTTCCACATGTGATTATTTTCAAAATTGAAAGTGCACGGATCTGGCAATAACCTTGGACATGGGTTGGTAATTGGTTTGGAGGTCGGAGAGAGAGTAGGGATCAAGAGAATGATCCCTCATTACTGGGATGTAACAAGTGGTGTTCCACAGCGATCTGTACAGTGCCTTAGGTTTTCACTATAAATATTAATAACTTGGATGAAGGAGTAGAGAGTTGTATAGCCAAGTTTGTAGATGATATTAAGTTATGTAGCACAGTTGTGTCAGTGGGAGCAAGACGTTACCAAGGGCCAGAGACAGATGAAGCAAGTGGGTAAAGCTATGGCAGATGGTATTCAATGCAGCGAAGTGTGTGAATGCGACAAAGACAAATCTAAATATTTTCTTAATGGTGAGAGACTAGGCGAACAGGGATTTAAAATGTGCATGTATACAAATCACTAAAAGCTAGTGCACAGGTACAAAAAGTAATCAAAAATGTTGGAATTTTGGCCTTTATTTGAAGGGGATTGAAATTCAGAAGTGAGGAAGTGATGTTTCAGTTATTGAGAGCCTTGATCAGACCCTATCTGTATTCAGTTTGGGCAGGGAACCTCAGAAAAGATATACTTGGAGGAGGTACAGCATAACTTTATCAGAATGATACCAGGGCATAAAGGATTAAGACAGGTTGCATAAACTTGGTTTGTATTGCCTTGAGTTTAAAAGGTTTAGGAGTGGTCCAATCGAGATATTGAAAGGGATTCAGTGGGATAGATGCAGAGAAACTATTTCCTCTGGTGGAAGATTCCAAAACAAGGGGGAACAGTCTTAAAACGGAGTAACTCTGTCATGTCTGTAGACCATGTATACTGACTGTATAGTCACATAAGGTGTGCCACCAGAGGGCACTGCGGTGGGAGACCTGAGGGTCACCTGCATAGGGGTGCAGGGCCCAGTATAAAAGGCTGGCCACCATGCTTGTGCCTCACGCTGGAGTTACAATAAATGGGACTAAGGTCACAACAGCTCAAGTACAATACTAGACCTCGTGGAGTCATTCATAAAAGTATTAAAGACGTAACAATTGCCGACTAGATTACAAACTTTCACGCAAAAATGACTAACGGTGCATTAGGAAAGTTCTCAGAGGGTGAAGATTGGGAAGCCTTTATGGAGCGGCTCGACGAATATTTCGTAGCAAACGACCTTGTAGGCGATGATCCGGCCACGCTGGTAGATAAGCGCAGAGCTATCCTGCTGACCAGTTGTGGGCCCGCGGTCTATGGCCTCATCAGGGACTTACTTGCACCAGAGAAAACAATGACCAAGTCATACGAGGAGCTGAAAGTGCTAATTCGGGACCAACTGAAACCGAAGGAGAGCATCCTCACCGCCAGGCAACGATTTTATACACACTGCCGCCCCGAGGGCCAGGAAATCGCGAAGTACGCTGCCAACCTCAGGAGGCTGGCAGGACCCTGTGAATTCGGCGCATCCCTCACCGATGCGTTGTGGGACGCCTTCGTAATTAGCATCGGTCATGAGGCCCTTCTTCACAGGCTACTGTCTGCCGAAACCACCGTCACTCTGCAGAAGGCCATCAGCATCAGCCAGGCGTTCATGACCTCAAGCTGCAGCTCCAAGCAGATGATGACTCACTCTCAGGACTCAAACCCGGCAAGTACTGTACATAGAATGGCGCCTTTCACAGGCAGAACTGTTGAACGTGACTCTGCCCAGGGCAGAGCGTACAGGCCCCCGAGTCCTTTAACTCAGAGACCGCCAAGGGGTGCAAACGTAAGTCGAGTAGCACCATGCTGGCATTGCGGCGGTAATCACAGGACTCATCAGTGTCGGTTCAGAGACTATGTGTGCAAAGACTGCAGCACAAAGGGCCACCTCCAGCGAATGTGCAAAAGAGCTGTGACTCACCACGTGGAAGAGGAGTCAACAGATGGCTGTGAATCCAGCGCGGATTACAAGGTGATGGCTAGAGAGGCAGCTCAGCCCCAGGACGAAGTGTATGGAGTATATACCTGCACCACAGATTGTCCTCCAGTGATAATGGAAATTGTGATAAATGGCGTTCCAGTCTTCATGGAAGTGGACACGGGAGCGAGTCAGTCAGTAATGAGCCAGGAAGCCTTATGTATAGTCACATAAGGTGTGCCACCAGAGGGTACTGCGGTGGGAGACCTGAGGGTCACCTGCATAGGTGTGCAGGACCCAGTATAAAAGGCTGCTCACCATGCTTGTGCCTCACCTCTCGGGTTACAATGAATGGGACTAAGCTCACAACAGTTCAAGTACAATACTAGACCTCGTGAAGTCATTCATAAGAGTATTAAAGACATAACAGACTCCTGCTAACGAACCAGAAGTTGCGCATACCTGTCAAATCCCAAATTTAAAAAATAACATTCACCAAAACAAACAGAGGATCTGAGAAATGCTGAAGCACATCGCTAATAAAGTTTCATTAATGTTACAAAATTGGTTTCATGTTACTAGTGATTTTTCCAGTTTAAGAACCACTTTCTCGAAGGACAAAAAACAACTTTTAAAAATAAACTCACAGTTTGAATTTTATTTAAAATTAACGGTTCCAACATGTTAAGTCCTGACTCTAATGTACTGACTTACACGAGACACATGCTGAAGTCAAGGTCACTCAGGACCTGTACCTTTAATTCCAGCTCTCCAGTGCTGCACTTGTCTGAGACCTCCCTTTATATACCACAGTGGGAGAAGTATGGAGTGTCTCCTGCAAGTGCACCCCTGGTGGTAAGGTATACTTATTGTTACAGGTCATGTATAGCATGGTAAGATACAGTTCTATACAGTAATGTGAGATACATGACATCACCCTCCCCCAAGATCTTATTGCCTTTATAGATTCAATCTCTCAGGTGGTCTGCGCTCTTGCGTGGAGCATCTTAATTGTGGTTCAGTTATTTGCCTTGGTGCCTGTTTTTCATTCGGTGTGATTGCTGGTATCTCGCCTGGACTGTCTGTTTCGTTCGGTGTGATTGCTGGTATCTCGCCTAGGCTGTCTGTTGAGACTGCCCTTTCCTCAGGTTGTTTCACCTGTCTGTTCACCAGGTGTGGTGTGAGTTCCACATTGTAGTCTGCCTCTGGTTCTTCAGTGTTATCAGTGAATCTACTTTTTACTTGGTCTACATGCCTCCGGCAAGTTTGGCCATTGTCCATTTGTACAACCAGTAGCCTGTTTCCCTCTTTGTCTGTTACTATCCCTGCAAGCCATTTGGGACCCCGACCATAGTTTACCACAAACACTTTGTCCCCTATCTCATTCCACCTCCCCCTCAAATTTCGGTCATGGTACTCAGTTAGCTTTTGATGCTCAGCCTCAACAATTTCCTGCATGTCTGGGAGGATTAACGAGAGCCTGGTCTTTAAGGTTCGTTTCATCAATAGTTGCGCAGGGGGAACCCCAGTCAACGAATGCAGACAAGATCTATATGCCAGCAGCAGTCGTGACAGGCGGCTCTGCAGCGTGGGACCTTGGATTCTGAGCATGCCTTGTTTAATGATCTGCGCTGCTCGCTCCGCCTGGCCATTGGAGGACGGCTTGAAAGGTGCCGTCTTAACGTGATTTATACCATGGTCAACTATAAAATCGTGAAATTCTGCGCTGGTAAAGCACGGACCATTATCACTGACCAATATGTCAGGAATGCCGTGCGTTGCAAACATGGTTCAAAGGCTCTCCACAGTGGTGGAGGTGGTGCTCGAGTTTAAAATGGTGCACTCGATCCATTTTGAAAATGCATCAACGACTACGAGGAACATTTTGCCCATGAATGGGCCCACATAGTCTACATGCACCCGCGACCATGGTTTTGTGGGCCAGGGCCAGGGGCTTAGGGGGGCCTCCCTGGGGGCATTACTGAGTTGGGCACAAATGGTGCACCGACGGACGCAGAGCTCCAAGTCTGCATCAATGCCAGGCCACCAGACATGAGATCTGGCTATGGCCTTCATAAGGATGATCCCCGGGTGCTCGCAATGGAGCTCCCGGACAAACGCCTCCCTGCCTCGTAAGGGCATAACTACTCGGCTGCCCCACATCAGGCCGTCTGCCTGTAGTGAGAGTTCATGCATGCGCCTATGGAAGGGTTTGACCTCCTCGGGGCAGGCATCGTGAGCCTCTGCCCAGTCACCAGTTAAAACGCATCTTTTAACTAGAGATAACGTGGGGTCGCTGGTCGTCCAGGCTCTGATTTGGTGAGCCATCATGGGCGAACCTGTGGATTCAAAGGCATTGATTGCCATGACCATGTCATAGTCCTGTTCGTCGGACCCTTCTGTGGTCGCCAGGGGTAGCCTGCTAAGTGCGTCGGCACAGTTGTCTGTGCCTGGTCTGTGCCTTATCGTGTAGTCGTAAGCCGCCAGCATGAGTGCCCACAGCTGAATGCGCGCCGAGGCGTTGGCATTGATTGCCTTGCACTTGGATAGTAAGGACGTGAGGGGTTTGTGGTCGGTTTCGAACGCAAACTTGGCCCCGAAAAGGTATTGGTGCATCTTTTTGACACCGTACACGCACGCGAGCCCCTCTTTCTCAACCATATCGTACCCGCGCTCCGCCCGCGAAAGTGACCTGAAGGCATAAGCAAAGGGCTGCAATTCACCCGCATCATTGACATGCTGTAAAACGCACTTGACCCCATACGCTGACGTATCACACGTAGGGACTAACTTTTTACCTGGGTCATAAAAGGCTAAAACACTCTTGGAACATAGAAGGTTGCGTGCTTTATTGAAGGCGCATTCTTGGGCATCCCCCCAAAACCAATCGCACCCCTTTCTGAGTAGCACGTGGAGAGGCTCCAGCAGCGTGCTCAAGTTCTGCATAAAGTTCCCAAAGTAATTGAGTAGCCTGAGAAAGGCGTGCAGTTCCGAGACATTCCGGGGCCTGGGTGCCAGGCAAATCGCTTCGGTTTTAGACTCGGTTAGGCGGATTTCATCAGCGGCAATCGTTTTGCCCAAAAATTCAACCTCAGGCGCGAGAAACAGACACTTGGATTTCTTAACTCTTAGGCCTACCTGATCCAATTGACTTAATACTTCAAGATTGCGGAGATGAGAGTCGGTGTCCCTGCCCGTGATGAGTATGTCATCTCGAAACACAACCGTCCCCGGGATGGACTTGAGCAGACTTTCCATGTTGCGCTGGAATATAGCAGCTGCCGACCTGATGCCGAATGGGCATCGATTGTACACAAAAAGGCCTCGATGTGTGTTGATGGTGGTGAGTAGCTTAGACTCTTCGGTCAGTTCTTGCGTCATATACGCAGATGTGAGGTCAAGTTTCGAGAAACGTTTTCCTTCAGCCAACGTGGCAAATAGGTCCTCTGCTCTGGGCAGCAGGTATTGGTCCTGTAGGGAGACTCAGTTTATGGTAGACTTGTAATCCCCACAGATTCGCATGGATCCATCAGGCTTCATGACGGGACGATGGGGCTTGCCCAGTCGCTGAATTCCACGGGAGAAATTATGCCTTCCCGCAGAAGCCGGTCCAGTTCGTTTTCAATCTTTTCCCTCATCACATAAGGCACAGCTCTAGCCTTGTGATGGACTGGTCTGGCATTCTGTGTGATGTAGATTCTAACTTTAGCCCCTTTGAAGGTGCCCACACCTGGCTGAAAGAGATGTTCAAATCGGCTTAGAACTGTTGAGCAGGATGTTCCTCTGACGACATGGCGTGAACATCATCCCATTTCCAATTAAGTTCTGCTAGCCAGCTTCTCCCCAACAGGGCTGGGAGATCCCCGGGGACAATCCACAGGGAAAGTCGGTGCACCATCTCTTTGTGTGTGACTGAGAGCATGGCGCTGCCAAGGACTGGGACAATTTCTTTAGTATAGGTCCTTAGTTTGATGTCGATCTTTGTGAGTTTTGGTCTGTTGCTTTTGTGCGGCCACAGCTGTTCAAATTGTTGAACGCTCATGAGGGATTGACTGGCCCCCGTGTCCAGTTCCATGTTGACGGGTATCCCTCATCATAATTGGAGGCGTTTTGGTGTAAGAACAGTGGACATTGATCGTGTTAACCCGCTGTACCTCGGCGTCCCGTGCACTGTTCCAACCATCTTCTGGTCCGCTTTCCGACCCTTTCGATTCATATACCAGCCGAGCTGCTGTTTTCTGCACATGTGAGCCAGATGCCCTGTGTAGTTGCAATTTCTGCAAACGGCATGCTGAAATCGACACACCCTGGTTGAGTGCCTTCCCCCACATCTCCAACACTGACCGTTTCCATTGTTTCTGAAGGATGAGCTGCGTCTGGCTGATCTCCCTTGAGCTTCTCTCAATCTGTTGTTGATTGCTCGTATTGTGGGTTGATGAGGTGTGATCGGCCGTTCATGTGGCCCTTGATTTTGATGGCTTCTGGCGCCATTGTCTGCTGTTGAAGGCCTGCTCTCCTGCCTTTGTCTGTGTGTGGGAGTAGCGGTTTGTTTCACAATGTGGAACCCCTTGTTCCGATGCCTCGTTGGTTGTCGTACCCGAAGTATAGATCAGCCTCGTTTCTTCTTCGCCAAGAACGTCTGTGCAACCAGTGCTGCCGCCTCTAGAGTCAAGTTCTTAGTCTCTATAAGCTTTCGGAATATGCCTGCGTGACCTATTCCTTCAATAAAAAAGTCTCTCAGTACTTATCTCCTTAGTTCATCGGAGAACTCACATGAACTAGCCAGCCTCCGAAGTTCCGCCACGAAGTCGGGTATGCTTTGGCCCACACAGTGTCAGTAGTTGTAGAACCTGTGTCTGGCCATGTGTAGGCTGCTCGTTGGCTTCAGGTGGTCTCTCACCAGTGTGCTCAACTCCTCAGACGACTTGCTTGCTGGTTTCTCGGGTGCCAACAGGTCTTTCATTAAAGCGTATGTTTTCGAGCCACAGCTGGTCAAGAGATGGGCTCTTCTTTTGTCTGCTTTATCGTCGCCCAGCCAGTCTTTGGTCACAAAGCTTTGCTGGAGCCTTTCTATAAAGTCATCCCAATTGTCTCCAGCATTGTATTTCTCATCTGAACTGATGGTAGCCATTCTGTGATCCCGTAACTCGTCGCCACTGTTAAGTCCTGACTCTAATGTACTGACTTACACAAGACACATGCTGAAGTCAAGGTCACTCAGGACCTGCACCTTTAATTCCAGCTCTCCAGTGCTGCACTTGCCTGAGACCTCCCTTTATATACCACAGTGGGACAGGTATGGAGTGTCTCCTACAAGTGCACCCCTGGTGGTAAGGTATGCTTATTGTTACAGGCCATATCCAGTTACAGTCATGTATAGCATGGTATGATACAGTTATATACAGTAATGTGAGATACATGACACAACAGAATTCTCCAAATCCACTTCTTTATTCCTCATTTGGCGAAATCCGGCGACAACAAGAAAAACAAAACACTGGAGCTGCGCATGTGCAACTACTGGTGCGTTGGCAGCATGTCGCGTTCATCTTAAAATTAGAGCTAGGCCACTTGGGAGTGAAATTAGGAAGCACTTGTACACACAGAGGGTAGTGGAAATCTGGAATTCTTTCCCCTAAAAGGCCGTGGATGCTGGGTCAATTGAAATATTCAAGACTGAGATCAATAGAATTTTGTTAGCTAAGAATATCAATGGATATGGAGCAAAGGTGAGTAAATAGAGTTGACGTGCAGATCAACCATTCATTGGCGGAATAGACGCAACTAAATTGCTGACTCCTGTTCATATGACCTCACCATTGATGTCTCAGAGGACATCTGCTTAAGGAGGCAACAGTTCAGTAAGGAGGCACAGAAGAAGCTGCTTGCCACATTGCCAACTGACTAAACATCCTCTCAAACACAAAAAACGAAGAACACACATACTTCAGAACAATAAGCTTCCCACTACAAAGTGGCTTTACCATAAAGGTATATATTTATAGAAAGTGTATTTTTAACCACTGTGCTTATTCTTGGTGCCATGTATCCGGGTGCTGCACCAAGATGATACCTGAGTGCCAAGAAGACCAGCAGTGCTTGGTTGCGGTGTGATATCATGAGCCTCTCGGGACTACGGTGACCCTCGTCTCCGAGCTTCTGGGTTCTGGGAGAACTCTCCAGTTGGCCTGGATAACCTGGTCCTGTATCCTGACACTTATATGAGCAGAATTTTCTCAAATTCAGGAGGCTTTAGGTTTTTACCAATTCGCCACTACTGGAATTTGTCAATGGATGTAAATGAAAATCGATTTTAATGATCCTTAATGATATAGTCGTTGTATTCTGAAAAACATAATAGTATTTTCTCACAAATTAAATATTTTATCGTACATTTTGGTATGTTACATCATGCATAGAATTTTGAATATAAATATAATGTTAATTTATGTAAATATATGTTGAACATTGCTATGCCCTTTTTAGACATTTTTCATCACAAAAGCAGCTTTTGCTTTGTGTCTAATTGTGTAGTGCTGATTTTTTTTACATCAGTATTGCAACAGTTCTCCCATTGTATTAACTGTTCCCGAGTAGGAGTTAAGGGAGTTTAGACCACAGATGTTGCCAGGAGAAGCATTAATGTCATGCTCTGGCGATTCTCCCCGCCGCCCCCCCCTCTGCCAGCTCTCCTTTCCAGCCAACTTCTTCATCTCCCATTGACAAGTAAAATTCACTTTCAAGGATAAATTTATGTATGGTTGTCAGACAAGAATAAGATCTCAATTGCCTTCTTTTTGACAATTCCAGCTGTTCAGCGATATACCAACCAGAGTGACTCATGGGAATTAATACACACAGTAGATGTACTTTATTTAATTTGTATATACTTTTACGACTTTTCCATCTGATTGTATTCCACACATTCATTTACTAATTTCTGGAAAAAAGCAGCAAGTCTATTGTGTATGTTGTCAACCCAGAGAACGCACTTGAAAGATAGTCTGAGGAAAACAAAATCAAGCAGGTCCACATATGGTTGTTTACAACATCCACTGTCCATTGATTTGTTGGGTTTTATAAATACAAGTTGTTGTTGTTGTTGTTATGACAATCCAGCAGCATTATGGTCACTTTTATTGATACCAGCTTTTTATGTTCAGATTTTTTAAAACTGAATTTAAATTATCAACCAACATGGTGGGGTTTAAACTCAGGATCTCTGGATTATTAGTCCAGTAACATAGCCACTACACAATTGTGCAGCAACATGCATTTTATGATTTGGGAAAATTGGTCAGATACACTGACATGTCAGAAGCAAAATCAATTAATATGCTAAACAGGCAGCTCAACAACGTGATTCACTACACCAGCTGTAAGACATATTCCTTTTCTAATTCCGAGGAAGAATTGGGCCCGTGCTACTTCAGTACAGAACGACCCCCGTTATTCAAAGAATATATGTATGCCGGGTATCCACCTGAAGGTCCCCCGAGTCTGTTATCAGAAGTTTGTAGGCAGGATGTACAGCACAGGAAACTGCCATTCAGAGAAGCAAATGAACTAGACTTGTTGCTCCAGATGCCAAACAATTTAAAAGTAATTAGAAAGACCTCCTGGACACACCACACAGCAGCAAACAGGCAGAACTGTCAACATTGAATCAATCCTCAATGTGAGATTTTCAATCACGAGGATAAACCTGAGGCATTCACTCATGGCAAAAACTAAAACATGGCTAAAAGTGGCAAGTTGCATCTGTCACAGTGGGCTGCAATGGATTATCAGGTGGCGTTATTACTTTCGAGTTTCTCTGCTCTTTTTCTACCGTTCTCTTTTTCTTTATTCACACACAGTTGTGGGATTTCTCCTTGCAAACAGAATAAAAAGCAAGAGAGGGCTTTAAATAGAGGACTATCCTTGAATTCATATTGATATTTATAGCCCTTTCTTAGAATGTCAAAGCCTCTAGTTTTAATGCAAAACTTTCCTTATTTTTGTCAATGCAGAGATAGGTATATCTGCCTGTTTTTCTTGTTTATTTTGCTGTCTAGCATTTTCTTTATTCCCCCTCTTGTCCAAAACATTTATCCTCCCCTATTTTTGGACCAGTTGTGTCAAGCACAAAATGTATTTTTCTCTGGTATCTCTCCCTGCAAAAGAGGTTTGTTTAATAAGCTTTGTTAAGATTCACTAGCTGAAGTTCCCTGCTGGCTGTGAGTTTATCCAGTAAGTGATTTATTCTGACCAGGAAGTTCCTTTTTTTTCTGTGCTGGCTTAGCTGATATCAGGTGACAGTAGTGACTCTACAACTGGTTTCAGTGCCCTGGATCAGAGAGGGGAAAATTAGCCAGGTCATCTACTTCTAGTTGTATTCGACTGAACCCTGGGGTTCGCACTTGAGTAACGGCCTGCTATGTATTTAACACCTTGCAACCTGTATCACACTACCACCAGGGGGCCTATCTGTTGGAGTCCCAAGGGATCCCAGCATCCCTTGGGAGCACGGTATATAAGCAGGCCACCCAAGAGGTACCGGCTCTCTGGAATCTTCTTAAAGGAGCTAAGGTCACACTTGCTCATTGTTCACAGTACTCAGTTTCATCCTTTATTATGAACGCATCAATTGGTAACGAACAACTGCGCGAAAATTCAAAGAACAGTTGGTATAAGAACATAAGAACATAAGAATTAGGAACAGGAGTAGGCCATCTAGCCCCTCGAGCCTGCTCCGCCATTCAATAAGATCATGGCTGATCTGGTCGTGGACTTAGCTCCACTTACCCGCCCTCTCCCCGTAACCCTTAATTCCCTTATTGCTTAAAAATCTATCTATCTTTGACTTGAAAACATTCAATGAGCCAGCCTCAACTGCTTCCTTGGGCAGAGAATTCCACAGATTCACAGCCCTCTGGGAGAAGAAATTCTTTCTCAACTCGGTTTTAAATTGGCTCCTCCGTATTTTGAGGCTGTGCCCCCTAGTGTAGTCTCCCCCACCAATGGAAACAACCTCTCTGCCTCTATCTTGTCTATCCCTTTCATGATTTTAAATGTTTTTATAAGATCACCCCTCATCCTTCTGAACTCCAAGGAGTAAAGACCCAGTCTACTCAATCTATCATCATAAGATAACCCCGTCATTTCTCGACTCAGCCTAGTGAATCGTCTCTGTACCCCTTCCAAAGCTAGTATTTCCTTCTTTAAGTAAGATGACCAAAACTGCACGCAGTACTGCAGGTGCAGCCTTACCAATACCTTATACAGTTGCAACAACACCTCCCTGCTTTTGTACTCCATCCCTTTCGCAATGAAGGCCAACATTCCATTTGCCTTCCTGATTACCTGCTGCACCTGCAAACTAACTTTTTGGGATTCATGCACAAGGACCCCCAGGTCCCTCTGCACCACAGCATGTTGTAATTTCTCCCCATTCAAATAATATTCCCTTTTACTGTTTTTTTTCCCCAAGGTGGATGACCTCACACTTTCCGACATTGTATTCCATCTGCCAAACCTTAGCCCATTCGCTTAACCTATCCAAATCTCCTTTCAGCCTCTCTGAGTCCTCTACACAACCCGCTTTCCCACTAATCTTAGTGTCATCTGCAAATTTTGTTGCACTACACTCTGTCCCCTCTTCCAGGTCATCTATGTATATTGTAAACAGTTGTGGTCCCAGTACCGATCCCTGTGGCACACCACTAACCACAGATTTCCAACCGGAAAAGGACCCATTTATCCCGAATCTCTGCTTTCTGTTCGCCAGCCAATTCTCTATCCATGCTAATACAATTCTCTATCCATGCTAATACATTTCCTCTGACTCCGCGTACCTTTATCTTCTGCAGTAACCTTTTGTGTGGCACCTTATCGAATGCCTTTTGGAAATCTAAATACACCACATCCATCGGTACACCTCTATCCACCATGCTCGTTATATCCTCAAAGAATTCCAGTAAGTTAGTTAAACATGATTTCCCTTTCATGAATCCATGCTGCGTCTGCTTGATTGCACTATTCCTATCCAGATGTCCCGCTATTTCTTCCTTAATGATAGTTTCAAGCAATTCCCCCACTACAGATGTTAAACTAACCGGCCTATAGTTACCTGCCTTTTGCCTGCCCCCTTTTTTAAACAGAGGCATTACATTAGCTGCTCTCCAATCCGCTGGTACCTCCCCAGAGTCCAGAGAATTTTGGCAGATTATAACAAATGCATCTGCTATAACTTCTGCCATCTCTTTTAATACCCTGGGATGCATTTCATCAGGACCAGGGGACTTGTCTACCTTCAGTCCCATTAGTCTGTCCAGCACTACCTCCCTAGTGATAGTGATCATCTCAAGGTCCTCCCTTCCCACGTTCCTGTGACCAGCAATTTTTGGCATGGTTTTTGTGTCTTCCACTGTGAAGACGGAAGCAAAATAATTGTTTAAGGTCTCAGCCATTTCCACATTTCCCATTATTAAATCCCCCTTTTCATCTTCTAAGGGACCAACATTTACTTTAGTCACTCTTTTCCGTTTTATATATCTGTAAAAGCTTTTACTATCTGTTTTTATGTTTTGCGCAAGTTTACCTTCGTAATCTATCTTCCCTTTCTTTATTGCTTTTTTAGTCATTCTTTGCTGTTGCTTAAAATTTTCCCAATCCTCTAGTTTCCCACTAACTTTGGCCACCTTATATGCATTGGTCTTTGATTTGATACTTTCCTTTATTTCCTTGGTTATCCACGGCTGGTTATCTCTTCTCTTGCCGCCCTTCTTTTTCACTGGAATATATTTTTGTTGCGCATTATGAAAGAGCTCCTTAAAAGTCCTCCACTGTTCCTCAATTGTGCCACCGTTTAGTCCTTGTTTCCAGTCTACTTTAGCCAACTCTGCCCTCATCCCACTGTAGTCCCCTTTGTTTAAGCATAGTACGCTCGTTTCTGACACAACTTCCTCATCCTCAATCTGTATTATAAATTCAACCATATTGTGATCACTCATTCCGAGAGGATCTTTTACGAGGAGATCGTTTATTTTTCCTGTCTCGTTACACAGGACCAGATCCAAAATGGCTTGCTCCCTTGTAGGCTCTGTTACATACTGTTCTAAGAAACAATCCCGTATACATTCTATGAATTCCTCCTCCAGGCTACCCCCTGCGATTTGATTTGACCAATCGATATGTCGGTTAAAATCCCCCATAACTACTGCCGTTCCTTTTTCACATGCCTCCATTTTCACATGCCTGCATTATTCCCTTGATTATTGCCCGCCCCACCATGAAGTTATTATTTGGGGGTCTATAAACTACGCCGACCAGTGACTTTTTCCCCTTACTATCTCTAATCTCCACCCACATTGATTCAACATTTTGTTCATTGGAGCCAATATCATCCCTCACAACTGCCCTGATATCATCATTTATTAACAGAGCTACCCCACCTCCTTTCCCTTCTTGCCTATCTTTCTGAATCGTCAGATACCCCTGTATGTTTAATTCCCAGTCTTGGCCACCTTGCAACCATGTTTCTGTAATGGCCACCAAATCATACCCATTTGTAATGATTTGTGCCTTCAACTCATTTACTTTATTTCTAATGCTGCGTGCGTTTAGGTAGAGTGTTTTCATCCTAGTTTTTAAACCATGATTTTTAGTTTTTATCCCTCCTGCAGCCCTTTTATATTCAGTGGCTCTTTTTGTTTCTTGCCTTTGGTTTCTCTGCCCTCCACTTTTACTCATCTCTTTTCTGTCTTTTGTTTTTGTCTCCTTTTTGTTTCCCTCTGTCTCCCTGTATTGGTTCCCATCCCCCTGCCATATTAGTTTAAATCCTCCCCAACAGCACTAGCAAACACTCCCCCTAGGACATTGGTTCCGTTCCTGCCCAAGTGCAGACCGTCCGGTTTGTACTGGTCCCACCTCCCCCAGAACCTGTTCCAATGCCCCACGAATTTGAATCCCTCCCTGCTGCACCACTGCTCAAGCCACGTATGCATCTGTGCTATCCTGTGATTCCTACTCTGACTAGCACGTGGCACTGGTAGCAATCCCGAGATTACTACTTTTGAGGTCCTACTTTTTAATTTAACTCCTAGCTCCTTAAATTCGTCTCGTAGGACCTTATCCCTTTTTTTACCTATGTCGTTGGTACCAATGTGCACCACGACAACTGGCTGTTCTCCCTCCCTTTTCAGAATGTCCTGCACTCGCTCGGAGACATCCTTGACCCTTGCACCAGGGAGGCAACATACCATCCTGGAGTCTCGATTGCGGCCGCAGAAACGCTTATTTATTCCCCTTATGATTGAGGTATCCTGGAGAAGTTCTCCGAAGGGGACGATTGTGAGGCCACCACGGAGATACTCGACCAATACTTTGTGGCCAACGAGCTGGAAGGGGACGAAAACGCTGCCAAACGATGGCCGATCCTCCTTACTGTCTGTGGTGCAACAACCTATGGCCTCATGAAGAATCTCCTAGCTCCGGTAAAACCAACAGCTAAATCCTATGAATAATTGTTTACACTGGTCCGGGAACACTAAATCCTAAGGAAAGCGTTTTGATGGCGAGATATCGGTTCTACATGTATCAATGGTCGGAGGACCAGGAAGTGGCGAGCTATGGCGTCGAACTATGGTGCCTTGCAGGACATTGTGAATTTGAGGGATTCCTAGAACAAGTGCTGAGAGACTTTTTTGTACTGGGCATTGGCCATGAGGCAATCCTTCGCAAACTGTTGACTGTTGAAACTCCGAATCTAAGCAAAGCCATAACGATAGCCCAGGCATTTATGTCCACCAGCAACAACACCAAACAGATTTTGCAGAGTAAAGAAGTTTCGGCCAATACTGTGCACAAAGCAATGTCGTTTTCGAACAGGAATATACATAGCAGAACGGACATGCCGGCTGCTGCTGCACGATCTCAGGTGACCCAGAGTGCGGCATCAATCGTTAATGCAAGGCAGCTAACACCTTGTTGGCGTTGTGGAGGTGATCATCGGGCCCATCAATGCTGCTTCAAGCACTATGCTATGTGTGCAACGGCTGCAGAACAATGGGACCCCTCCAGCAAATGTACAGGCGAGCTGTAAACTCTGCAAACCACCACGTTGCAGAGGAAGATCGATCCACTGTGGATCAGGCTGAATTGGAGACTCGCACCAAGGAGGCAGAAGTGTACGGGGTACACACATTCACCACGAAATGTCCATCAATAATGTTAAAAGTTGAACTGAACGGAATTCCAGTGTCTATGGAACTGGACACGGGTGTGAGTCAGTCCATAATGAGTAAAAAGGCCTTCCAATGGCTGTGGTGCAACAAGGCCCAAGCTCAGCCCCATTCACTCCAAACTAAGGACTTATACTAGGAACTAATCCCTGTAATTGGCAGTGCAGAAGTCAAAGTCTCCTATGATGGAGCAGTTCACGAACTCCCGCTGTGGATCGTGCCAGAGGATGGCCCCACATTGTTTGGCAGAAGCTGACTGGGAAAAATCCGCTGGAACTGGGACAACATCCAAGCGATTTCGTCCATCGATGACGCCTCATGTACCCAGGTTCTGAGCAGGTTTCCATCATTGTTCGAGCCAGGCATTGGAAGCTTCTCGGGGGCAAAAGTGCAGATCCATTTGGTTCCCGGTATGTGACCCATCCACCACAAGGCACGGGCGGTACCATATATGATGCGTGAGAAAGTGGAAATTGAGCTGGACAGGCTGTAGCGAGAAGGCGTCATCGCGCCAGTGGAATTCAACGAGTGGGCCAGTCTGATTGTCCCGGTACTTAAAGAGGACGGCACGGTCAGAATTTGTGGGGACTATAAAGTAACGATTAACCTTTTTTCACTGCAGGACCAGTACCCGCTACCCAGTGCAGACAACCTATTTGCGACCCTGGCTGGAGGGAAGACGTTCATCAAGTTGGACCTGACCTCGGCCTACATGGAGCTGGAGGAGTCTTCGAAGAGGAGATGTCACCTGCATCAATACGCACAAAGGTCTGTTCATCTATAACAGATGCCGTTCAGGATTCGGTCGGCTACGGCAAAATCTTCCAACGGAACATGGAAAGTCTGCTAAAGTCGGTTCCTTGCATCGTGGTTTTCCAGGACGACGTACTGGTTACAGGTCGGGACACCATTGAGCACTTGAAGAATCTGGAAGAGGTTCTTAGTCGGTTGGATCGCGTGGGACTCAGGTTGAAACGCTCGAAGTGTGTTTTCCTAGCGCCGGAGGTTGAGTTCTTGGGAAGAAGAATCGCAGCAGACGGCATCAGACCCACCGACGCCAAGACGGAAGCCAACAAGAACGCGCCGAGACCACAGAATGTGACGGAGCTGCGATCGTTCCTGGGACTCCTTAACTATTTCGGTAATTTCCTACCTGGGTTAAGCACCCTGCTAGAACCTCTACATGTGCTACTGCGCAAGGGAGACGACTGGGTATGGGGGAATTCACAAGAGGCTGCCTTTGAGAAAGGCAGGAATCTGTTGTGTTCAAACAAACTGCTTGTCCTGTATAACCCATGTAAATGATTAGTGCTAGCTTGCGATGCATTGTCATACGGGGTCGGGTGTGTGTTACAACAGGCTAACGAATTGGGGACTTTACAACCGGTCGTTTATGAATCCAGGAATTTGTCCAGGCCGAAAGGGCCTACAGCATGATTGAAAAAGATGCTCTGGCGTGCGTTTACGGGGTAAAAAAAATGCACCAGTACTTGTTTGGCCTCAAGTTTGAGCTTGAAACTGACCACAAGCTGCTCATATCGCTGTTATCTGAAAGCAAAGGGATTAACATCAATGCCTCTGCCCACATCCAAAGATGGGCGCTCATGCTGTCGGCATACAATTATGTAATCCAACACAGACCGGGTACAGAGAATTGTGCTGATGCTCTCAGTTGGCTACCACTGCCCACCACCGTGTTGGAAATGGCACAGCCTGCAGACTTGCTCATGGTAATGGATGCATTCGAAAAGTCACCCTTTACCGCCCGCCAGATCAGGACCTGGATCAGCCAGGATCCTTTACTGTCCTTGGGAAAAAGCTGTGTCCTCCATGGGAGCTGGTCCAGCGTCCCAGTAGAGATGCAGGAGGCGATTAAGCCATTCCACAGGTGCAAAGACGAAATGTCCCTGCAGGTGGACTGTCTGTTGTGGGGTAATCGCGTGGTCTTGCCCAAGAAAGGCAGAGATACGTTCATTTGTGAACGGCACGGCACCCACCCAGGCATTGTAATGATGAAAGCCATAGCCAGATCCCATGTGTGGTGGCCCGGCATCAACTTAGATTTAGAGCCATGCATGCGCCAGTGCAACACTTGCTCTCAGCTGAGCAATGCAGCCAGAGAGGCACTGCTAAGCTTGTGGTCATGGCCCTCCAAACCGTGGTCGAGGATCCACGTGGATTTTGCGGGCCCATTTCTAGGCAAAATGTTCTTGATTGTCGTGGATGCTTACTCAAAATGGAGTGAATGTGCAATACTGTCTGTAAGCACGTCCACGGCCACCATTGAGAGCCTACGAGCCATGTTTGCCACACACGGCCTGCCTGATGTCCTAGTCAGCGACAATGGGCCGTGTTTCACCAGTGCTGAATTCAAGGAATTCATGACCCACAATGGAATCAAACACGTCACATCTGCCCCGTTCAAGCCCGCATCCAATGGCCAAGCAGAACAGGCAGTTCAGACCATCAAGCAAAGCTTGAAATGCGGGTCGGAAGGCTCCCTGTAGACCCGACTATCCCGAGTGCTGCTCAGCTATCGCACCAGACTCCACTCAGTCACCGGAGTTCCTCCAGCCGAGCTGCTCATGAAAAGGGTGCTCAAAACAAGGCTCTCTCTTGTCCACCCTGATCTCCATGATCGCATGGAGGGCAGGCGGCATCAACAAAGTGTGTACTATGACCGCGCAAATTTGTCATGTGATATTGAGGTCAATGACTCTGTGTTTGTACTCAATTATGGACATGGTCCCAAATTGCTCACTGGCATGGTCATAGCCAAAGAGGGGAGTAGGGTGTTTCAGATCAAATTGGCCAATGGACTAACGTGCAGAAAACATTTGGACCAAATCAAATTGCGGTTCACCAACAGCTACGAACAACCCGAAGAAGACACCACCAACTTTGACCCTCCAACACACACGCAAGTGGCAACCAACATTGTCATGTATGTAACCACAATGTAACACCACTTTATTACTGTATACACTCAACCTAGATGCACACCTTGATCACAAGGGGTGAACTTGTGGGAGACACTCCTTACCTGATCACACAGGTATAAAAAGGGAGATCCCACGCAGGGTCAGGGTCTTTGGAGTCCTGTGAATAAAGAGTTAAGGTCACAGAGTGACCTTGTCCCCAGAATGTGCCTCGTGTGGTTTCATATTGTAGAGTAAGGACTTTACATTGGCGATGAGAAACGGGAATTCACGACCCATGAGAATGGCCACCGGTAGCACAGAGGAACGGTACTGTGTTGGGGAAGACTGGGACGATTTTGTCGAGAGGCTTCAGCAAAGCTTCATTGCGAAAGAATGGCTGAGGGATGCAGCGGCCGAAAAGCGAAGGGCTCATCTTTTGACCAGCTGCGGACCAAAGACTTACGCGCTCCTGAAGGACTTACTAGCTCCCGAAAAGCCGGCGGACAAAACCTTTGAAGAACTTAGCAAATTGATCGAGGAGCACCTCAAACTGGCGAGTAGCATACAAATGGCCCGACACAGATTCTACACCCACCGACGTCGTGAAGGACAGAGCATACCGGACTTCGTAGTGGACCTCCGGCGTTTGTAAGTTCACAGACGCCTGCAGGGGGGAGATGCTAAGGGACTTCTTTATTGAGGGCATCAGTCATGCGGGAATTTCTGCAAATTAATTGAGACCAAGGATTTGACCTTGGAAGCAGCGGCGTTGATAGCTCAAACTTTCATGGCGGGGAGAAAGAAACGAAAATAATATACGCGCGCAATTCTGCCTCTAACGCAGCGAGGGATCAGGGAGTCAACATCATCAATGCGACTTAGAGCCCCACAGGCAGGCAGGGGCAGTCCGACACTCCCCAGGCAGCAATAGACCCCAGAGTAGGACTTCAACAGAGACAATGGCAGGCTGAACGGGCATTCACGCCATCACAGTGGACAATGCGGCCCGGGATGGGGCCATTGACACCCACTAATAGGGTACTTAAGAGCAGTCAAAGGGACAGTCAGCATGGAATGCCTGGCCATAGTCCCTTTGTTCCCAACAATGGAAACTTTAACTCGTGCTAGAAGTGTGGGGGAAAACACTCAGCTAGATCTTGCAGATTTCAACAGTTTGTCTGCAGGAACTGCAATCTCAGTGGCCATTTCGCTCGAATGTGCAGTAAGTTTGCAACCAGACTAATATATGAGGCGGATGGACAGAAGAGGATTCTTTGAGGCAGGATGACTTTTGGGGCAAATCGATGGATGCCGAGGTTCAGCGGGTCCATGTGGCGAATATTCACAGTTCATACACCAAGACGCCACCAATGATGATGAGGGTTTTATTAAACGGTATCCCAGTACGCATGGAGCTGGACACTGGGGCCAGCCAGTCACTCATGGGCGTTCAGCAATTTGAGAAGCTATGGCCACTTAAAGCCAGTAGACCCAAATTAGCACATATTGAGACACAATTACGGACTTACACTAAAGAAATCATTCCGGTGCTAGGCAGTGCAATGTTGGCTGTCACACACAATGGGTTAGTGAATTGGCTGCCGCTCTGGATTGTCCTGGGCAATATCCGCACTGTTGGAGAGGAGCTGGTTAGCCGAGATGAACTGGAAATGGGGGGATGATCAAGCAATGTCATCTGTGGAGCGAAGTTCATGCTCACAAGTCCGAAAACAATTCGATTCACCATTCCACCTTGGCGTCAGGACTTTCAAAGGCACTAAAGTAGTGATACAAATCATCCCGGACGCCAGGCCAGTGCATCACAAAGCCAGAGCGGTGCCGTATGTGATGCGGGAAAAGATCGAGAGCGAATTGGACCGACTGTTGAGAGAAGACATCACCTCGCCTGTTGAATTCAGCGACTAGGCGAGCCCCATCGTTCCCATCCTAAAGCGGATGGCTCTATCAGGATCTGTGGCAACTACAAGGCTAGCATCAATCGGGTGTCCCTACAAGATCAATACCCGCTCCCGAGAGCGGAGGACCTCTTCGTCACGCTGGCAGATGGCAAGCTGTTCACCAAGTTGGACCTCACTTCAGCCTATATGACCCAGGAACTGGCCGACAAATCTAAACTACTGACCACCATCACCACGCACAAGGGACTGTTCGTTTATAACAAGTGCCCGTTTGGCATTCGATCAGCGGCCGCGATTTTTCAATGAAACATGGAAAACCTGCTTAAATCCATTCCTGGAACGATTGTATTCCAGGACGGCATCCTCATCACGGGTCGAGACACCGAGGAACACCTCCAAACCTGGAGGAGGTGCTATGTCGACTGGACCGGGTAGGCCTGCGACTCAAGAAGTCTAAATGTGTGTTTTTAGCTCCTGAGGTTGAGATTATGGGCAGGAGGGTTGCTGCAGATGGGATTTGGCCCACCGAATCCAAAACAGAGGTGATTCGACGAGCACCCAGGCCCTGCAACACATCGGAGTTGCGTTCATTCCTGGGACTGTTGAACTATTTCGGGAACTTTCTGCCGAACTTGAGCATGTTGTTGGAGCCGCTACACGTGCTCCTGCGTAAGGGTTGCGATTGGTTTTGGGGGGACTGTCAGGAACGGGCTTTTGATCAGGCGCGAAACCTACTTTGTTCAAACAAGTTGTTGACCCTGTACAACCCCTGTAGAAAATTGGTTCTGACATGTGATGCATCGTCCTATCGGGTTGGGTGCGTGTTGCAGCAGGGCAATGCTGAGGGTCAACTACAACCTGTGGCTTATGACTCCAGGTCGCGCTCTCAAGCAGAACGGGGATATGGGATGGTCAAGAAGGAAGCGCTTGCATGTGTCTATGGTGTAAAAAAAATGCATCAGTACCTCTTTGGTAGGAAGTTTGAATTAGAGACGGACCACAAGCCATTAACATCCCTGTTGTCAGACAGCAAGGCTATCAATGCCAACGCATCAGCTCGCATACAGCGATGGGCTCTCGCGCTGGCTGCTTATGACTACTCCATCCGGCACCGGCCCGGCACTGAAAATTGCGCTGACGCGCTCAGCAGGCTTCCACTGGCCACCACTGAGGGGGCAGCGGAGCAAAGCACCGAGATGGTCATGGCTGTTGATGCCTTTGACAGCGCAGGCTCCCCCATCACAGCCCGCCAGATCAAAATCTGGACAAACAGAAATCCCTTCCTATCCCTGATTAAGAAATGTGTCCTGACTGGGGATTGGGCGCCCGCACACGGAGCATGCCCTGAGGAGGTTATACCGTTCCACAGATGGATGGATGAGCTCTCCATCCAAGCCGACTGCCTACTATGGGGCAGCCGGGTAGTTATGCTCTAGAAGGGCAGGGAGGCATTCATCAGGGAACTCCACAGCGAGCACCCAGGCATTGTGCTGATGAAGGCCATTGCCCGTTCACACGTTTGGTGGCCTGGAATTGATTCAGACCTGGAACACTGTGTTCGCAGGTGCACGACGTGTGCCCAGCTGGGTAATGCCCCCAGGGAGGCCCCGCTCAGCCCGTGGCCCTGGCCCACCAGGCCATGGTCATGCATTCATGTTGACTACACGGGCCCGTTCATGGGTAAGATGTTCCTTATTGTGGTAGATGCGTACTCGAAATGGATCGAGTGCATCATTCTGAATTCATGCACGTCATCCACCACCGTGGAAAGCCTACGTGCGATCTTTGCAACCCATGGCTTGCCGGACATCCTGGTTCGTGATTATGGCCCATGTTTCACAAGCTACAAATTCCGAGAGTTTATGTTGGGCAATGGCATCAACCACATCAGGACTGCGCCGTTCAAGCCGGCCTCCAATGGCCAGGCGGAACATGCGGTCCAAATCATTAAGCAAGGTATGCTCAGGATTCAAGGACCCTCCCTACAATGCCGCCTATCGCGTCTCCTGCTGGCCTATAGATCCCGACCGCACTTGCTCACGGGGGTCACGGAGCAGAGCTACTAATGAAACGGACACTCAAAACCCGGTTGTCCCTTATTCACCCAGTCCTGACCGACATAGTTGAGGGCACGCGCAAGTCACAAAATGACACCATGACCGTAATGCAAGGGGGAGATGTATAGAAATAAATGATCCTCTATTTGTCCTCAATCACGCCATGGGGCCCAAATGGCTTGAGGACACCATGAGATGGAGATCACGAGCAACAAGAGCAATCAGAAGAATGCACAATCCCTGCGGTCAGCCCAGACAGGCCGGAATCACCACAGGTGACAGACACTCACGTCAGTCTTCTTCAGGTTTCTCCGTGTCGACGCTGAACCTTTTTTTTACTTGGTCCAGATGCTTACGGCATATCTGACCATTGTTGAGTTTTACCACGATGACCCTATTCCCCTCTTTGTCAATTACAGTGTCCTCAAGCCATTTGGGCCCCATGGCGTGATTGAGGACAAATACAGGATCATTTATTTCTATACATCTCCCCCTCGCATTACGGTCATGGTGTCATTTTGTGACTTGCGCGTGCCCTCAACTATGTCGGTCAGGAGCCCCAACTGCGGCGCTCCATGAGGGAGCATAGAGCACCTGAAAGACTAAACCTATGATCCCAATAAGACTTTGGTGGGGGGGGGGGGGGAAGTGATGTGATGTATGTAACCACAATGTAACACCACTGCATTACTGTATACACTCAACCTAGATGCACACCTTGACCACAAGGAGTGAACTTGTGGGAGACACTCCTTACCTGATCTCACAGGTATAAAAAGGGAGGCCCCACGCAGGGTCATCGTCTTTGGAGTCCTGTGAATAAAGAGTTAAGGTCACAGAGTGACTTTGTCCCCAGAATGTGCCTCGTGTGGTTTCATATTGTAGAGTAAGGACTTTACAGATATCATGGTTGACCACAAAGCCGAACTCACCTACCCCAGCAGCCCGGCAAAGCCGGCTGCCCAGCAGCCCAGTGAAGAACTAACCAACTCACGCACACCAGCATTTGTACCGCGACGATCGACAAGGGAGCGAAAAGCCCCAGATCGTCTCACCTTGTAAATATGTGTACCATTAACTTTACGAGGGAGTGATGTTATGTATTTAACCCCTTGCAACCTGTATCACACGACCACCAGAGAGTCTACCTGTTGGAGTTCCAAGGGATCCCAGCATCCCTTGGGAGCCCGGTATATTAGCAGGCCACCCACGAGGTACCGACACTCTGAAGTCTTATTAAAGGAGCTAAGGTCACACTTGCTCATTGTTCACAGTACTCAGTTTCATCCTTTATTATGAACACATCACAGCCCACATGGGATAGACACTGGGAGTAACAAGAAGCAAGGGATCATTCCTGAAAAAGAAGTCAACTTCTTTCGAAGGAAAGGGAAGGGAAAAATCAACATCAATACCAAAATTTCGAACTGCAAACTGATAAAGACTTGCATTTATATAGCACCTTTCACAGCCATCGGACGTCTCAAAGCACTTTACAGCTAATGAAGTACTTTTAGAGTGTAGTCACTGTTGGAAAGTTCAGAAACGTGGCAACCAATTTGCGCACAAACAAGCTCCCACAAACACCAATGTGATAATGACCAGATAATCTTTTTTTTGTTATGTTGATTGAGGGATAAATATTGGCCAGGACACCGGGGATAACTCCCCTGCTCTTCTTTGAAATAGTGCCATGGGACCTTTTACATCCACTTGAGAGAACAGACGGGGCCTCGGTTTAATGTCTCATCCAAAAGACGGCACCTCCGACAGTGCAGTGCTCCCTCAGCACTGCACTAGAGTGTCAGCCTAGATTTATGTGCTCAAGTCCCTGAAGTGGAACCTGAACACACAACCTTCTGACTCAGAAGCGACAGTGCTACCCACTGAGCCACTGACACAGCTGACACTGCTTAGTCAAAGAAATGAGTATTAAGGGGGATCTTAAAGAGAGAGGTGGAGAGTCAGAGAAGTTTACAGAGGGAATTCTAGAGTGTGGGGCCGGATGGCTGACAACACGGCCACCAATGTGGGACAAAAGGATGGGAGGTTTTGCTCAAGAGGCCAAAGTCTCAGGAATGGAGAGTCCTGGGGGGAATGAGATTAATGCCCACAACAGGGATGGCCATGAAGGGATTTAAACATGGGGATGAGAATTTTAAATTTGAGGTGTTGGGAGACTGCGAACTAATGTAGATCAGCAAGGACAGGGATGGTGGGTGAGATGGGCTTGGTGCAGGGTTGGATAGGGAGAGCAAACTTTTGGTTGAACTGAAGTTTATGGAAGGTAGAGGACGGAAGGCCGACCAGTAAAACATTGGAATAATCTAATAATATTAGGCATGGATGGGCTTCAGCAACAGATAGACTGAGGTAAGAGCAGAGGCAGCCAATGTTACAAAGGTAGAAGTAGGCAGTCTTTGTGATGAAGAGGATATATGGTCGGAATCTTAGTGTTCCATTGACAAATACAGAAGGACGCTGTCTTCTGATGACACCTATTCCTTGCTTAATACTAGCGCCCCACTGGTGAATGCATTTATATAGTGCCTTTCACAATCTCAGAACATCCCAAAGCACTTTACAGCCAATGAAGTACTTTTTAAAGTGTGGTCACTGTTACAATGGAGGAACCACAGCAGCTAAATTGTGCACAGCAAGCTCGCACAAGCAGCAATGTGATAATGACCAGACAGTCTGTTTTGTTTTGTTATGTTGGTTGAGGGATAAATATTGGCCAGAACACAAGGGATAACTCCCCTGCTCCTCTTCAAATAGTGCCTTGGAATCTTTTACATCCACCTGAGAGAACAGACGGGGTCTCACTTTAATGTCTCATCCGAAAGATGACATCTGACGGTGTAGTTCTCCCTCAACACTGCACTGGAGTGTCAGTCTAGATTTTTGTGCTCAAGTCTATGGATTCAGAGGCGAGAGTGCTACCTGCTAAGCCACAGCTGATACAGCTGCAGGATTTCATATACATGCGTATTAACTTAAAGAAGACAGTAACTTAAATAAGAACATAAGAAATAGGAACAAGCGTAGGCCAAATGGCCCCTTGAGCCTGCTCCGCCATTCAATAAGATCATGGCTGATCATTATCATGAACTCAGCTCCACTTTCCCGCCCGCTTCCCATAACCCCTTATCTCATCGTTTAAGAAATTGTCTATTTCTGTCTTAAATTTACTCCATGTCCCAGCTTCCACAGCTCTCTGAGGCAGTGAATTCCACAGATGTACAATCCTCTGAGAGAAGAAATTTCTCCTCATCTCTGTTTTAAATGGGTGGCCCTTTATTTTAAGATCATGCCCTCTAGTTCTAGTCTCCCCCATCAGTGGAAACATCCTCTCTGCATCCACCTTGTCAAGCCTCCTCATAATCTTATACGTTTCGATAAGATCACCTTTCATTCTTCTGAATTCCAATGAGTAGAGGCCCAACCTACTCAACCTTTCCTCGTAAGTCAACCCCCTCATTCCCGGAATCAACCTAGTGTACCTTCTCTGAACTGCCTCCAAAGCAATGTAAATACCTGTAATCTGAAGACAGTAACTAAAATACATGTAATCTGTAACGTGCGTAACATCAAACATAGAAAATGGCAAGCTTTGAAACATAGCAAAATCTGTTCATGAAAAGGGAGCCAAACACTGAAGGGAAACTGCTTGTTTGGCCATCTGCCAATAATGTTTCAAAACAAAAATAAAGTGATGACTGAATTTCACCCCCGCTCTGTATTGATAGAATGCTGGCTCACATTGTTGGAGTACATATTTGGAGAAAATTTTATATTACAAGGTAAATTTTGCTACATTTTATTTATACTACAAGGATAATTGTTGCTGCTAGGATAAGAAAAAAGATTTAAATAAAAGAAGAAATAAAGACTTGCATTTATAAGCAAGGGAAGTATTTATTGCTCACATTAACTGGTCAAACAACATAGGAACTTTAATCCTGGATACAGTTTTTCAATAATGGTTACATTTTTAAATTTCACTTATCTGCAGATATCTTGCAAAAAGTAAATAAATCAGGCAGCTAAAACGTATCATGTGTTTATTTAATTGGAATTCTGACTTTATTAAATCTGATCAATCTGTTCATCAAAGAAATAATAAAATTCTGTTAACTTAAGCTATTGTTGTGCTTTGGCAGGCCTGCCTTCTGCTCCAACTGTTTATGGTACACCTGGATAGCATTCATTGGCACAAAGCATTGGAATTTCCAGGCTTGTAGCACAGAGCAGCTCAAACATTTTTTGTCCCAGTGGAAAACCGATACAAGATTATCTCTGGTTTCATGTTCCTCCTGTGCCTCTTGCGTGCCGGTCGGTGTTGCTGGTGCACAGGAGTAGAATTTCAGTCCTTTGATATTTACCCTAAAAAAATAAAAACTTGCAGTCACGATTGTTAAATAAATGCATGTGGAAGAAAACATGCTTCCATTTATATCGCAACCTCAGGACATCATTTTACAGCCAATGGAGTACTTTTGTGCAGTCACTGTTGAAACGCAGATTTGTGTTGCTCTTAGTGTTTTTGAAATCAACCTTGCAGTATAGATGGGGCAGTTTGCAGAAATATTAATACTAATAATTAAAATTTAGTGTCAGACAAAATGTATGCACAAGTAAAAATAAATCATCAAATAAAATCACATTACTTAACATTCTCTGGTACATTAAACAATTTTTTTGAAACCAAAATGTTTTAAAATACATATAGAGCCCTTTCAGTAACATCATAACCATGTTTTATAAAACTGTAACATGGATACTTCTAACTCCATGGAGTTCCAACTCCTACAATGACTTGAACATGCGATTCAAACAAATTAAACATCTATGCAAATGAGCATAATTGTACAGAACAATCAAGCCAATTTCAAAGACACAATGGTTAAAAACTCATCCAAGCCTCACATTTCCAGGAACTGCTAAATTATGTAGACAAGCATCACCTGCCCCTTTAATAATTAATTACCAGATTTGCTTTCTTGCAGATAGGCTGATGCTGTGCTTGGCTGGCGGAAAGACAATTTAATTTTAACCCTAGTTTAAAATCATTGATAGGTTCCTATGTCAATGATCTTGATATTTAAAGTTATAAAACAAAAATACAAATGACAATTAATAGTGGTTGATGGATGTTTTTGTGACTGGAAGGATGTTTCCAGTGAGGTTCTGTGGGGCTCAGTACTGGGTCCCTTGCTTTTTGTGGTATACATCAATGATCTAGATTTGAATATAGGAGGTGTCATGTATTCAACCAGCATTGTAACCCATGTATAATCTGACCGAAGTTGTACACTGTGAGAACAATGACCATTAGGTGGTGAACTTGTAGGAGACACTCCTAACCTGGACCTTCAAGTATAAAAGGGGAAGCTCCACCCACTTTCATCACTTGAGTGCTAAGGAATAAAGGACAGGTCACAGACTGACCTTCTCTCAAGAGAAACTGGGAGAAACTGGGAGCATGGCCACTAGCAGAACAGACGAGAGGTACTGTGTTAAGGAATGGTAGGGACAGAGATTCAACATTGTTAAAGCAGCACACAGTTCTCCAGGCAGACGAGGGCAATCGGGCATGCCCCAACATGTAGTCAAACCCAGAGGGGGAGTTCGACAGAGACAATGGCAAGCTGAACGGTGATTCACGCCATTGCAAGGGACAATGCGGCCAGAAATGGGGCCATCAACACCTGTTAATGGCGCACTCAAGGACAGTCACAAGGGTTGTCAGGGACGATCGACTGGCAAGGGACCTTTTGTTTCCAACAACAGCTCATGTTGGAGACATGGAGGCACACACTCAGCCGGAATTTGCAGAGATGAGCAAAATATCTGCAGAAATTGCAGAAATGAATGCTGGGGGAAATCGCTGGAAGCTGAAGTTCAGCGAGTTCATGCGGAGCACATATACAGTTCATACACCAGGACGCCACCGATAATGATGAAAGTGGGTGGAGCTGAAGGTCCAGGTTAGATGTGTCTCCCACAAGTTCACCACCTAGTGGTCATTGTTCTCACAGTGGGCAACTTCGGTCAGATTATACATGGGTTACAATGCTGGTTGAATACATGACGGGGGTATGACTGAAAAGTTTGCAGATGACACTAAAATTGGCTGTGTGGTTAATAATGAAGAGGAAAGTCATGGACTGCAGGAGGATATCAAGTTACTGGTCAGGTGGGCAAAACAGTGGCAAATGGAATTTAATTCGGTGAAGTGTGAGGTAATACATTTGGGGAGGGCTAATAAGGAAAGGGTATATGTTATGTATTTAACCCCTTGTAACCTTGTAACCTGCATCACACCTGTGCACCAGATGGCCTACCTGTTGGACTCACAAGGGATCCCAACATCCCTTGGGAGTACAGTATATAAGCAGGTCACCCACGAGGTGCCTGCACTCTGGAACTACAATAAAGGAGCTAAGGTCACACTTGCTCATTACATACAGTACTCGGTCTGACTTTATTATGAGGATAACAATTGGCGGCGAGGGAACACCGCGCAAAAATGCAAAGAACAGTCGGCATCCTGGAGAAGTTCTCGGAGGGGGACGATTGGGAGGCCTTCGTGGAGAGACTCAACCAATACTTCGTAGCCAACGAACTGGAAGGGGATAAGAACGTGACCAAAAACGAAAGGCGATCCTCCTAACTGTCTGTGGGGCCACTACCTATGGCCTCATGAAGAATCTCCTGGCCCTGGCTAAACCAACAGATAAATCCTATGAAGAATTGTGTACACTGGTCCGGGAGCACCTGAATCCTAAGGAAAGTGTTTTGATGGTGAGATATTGGTTCTACGCGTGTCAACGATCGGAGGGCCAGGAAGTGGCGAGCTACGTCGCTGAACTAAGGTGCCTTGCAGGACATTGTGAGTTTGAGGGATTCCTAGAACAAATGCTCAGAGACTTTTTTGTACTGGACATCGGACATGAGACAATCCTTCGCAAACTGTTGATTGTAGAAACTCCGAATCTGAGTAAAGCCATAACGATAGCCCAAGCATTTATGTCCACCAGCGACAACACCAAGTAGATTTCGCAGAACAAAGAAGTTTCAGTCAGTATTGTGCATAAAGTAACCTTGATTTTGAGCAGAAATGTACAGAGCGGAATGTACACGCCGGCTGCTGTGGCCCGATCTCAATTGACCCAGAGTCCAACCTCATCTGTTAATGCAAGGCAGTTAACACCCTGTTGGCACTGCGGGGATGACCATCGGCCCCATCAATGCTGCTTTAAGCACTATGCGTGCAATGGCTGCAGAACAATGGGACACCTCCATCGAATGTGCAGGCGAGCTGCAAACCCTGCAAACCACCACGTTGCAGAGGAAGATCGGTCCACAATGGATCAGATGGAATTGGAAACTTGTACGGAGGAGGCAGAGGTGTACGGGGTACACACATTCATGACGAAATGCCCACCAATAATATTGAAAGTTGAACTGAACAATATTCCAGTGTCTATGGAGCTGGAGACGTGGACAAGTCAGTCCATAATGAGTAAAACGGCCTTCAACAGGCTGTGGGGGAAGAAGGCACACAGGCCCAAGCTCAGCCACATTCACATGAAGCTAAGGACTTATACAAAGGAACTAATCCCGGTAATTGGCAGTGCTGAAGTCAAAGTCTCCTATGATGGAGCAGTACAAGAACTTCCGTTATGGATTGTGCCAGGGGATGGCCTCACGTTATTTGGCAGAAACTGGCTGGGGAAGATCCACTGGAACTGGGACAACATCCGAGCGTTTTCGTCAGTTGACAACACCGCATGTACCCAGGTTCTAAGCAAGTTCCTATTGTTATTCGAGCCAGGCATTGGAAGTTTGTCGGGTGTGAAAGTGCAGATCTATTTGGTTCCTGATACGCAACCCATCCACCACAAAGCTCGGGCGATACCGTACATGATGCATGAAAAAGTGGAAATTGAGCTGGACAGGCTGCAACGTGAAGGCATCATCACGCTGGTGGAATTCAACGACTGGGCCAGTCCGATTGTTCACCGGTACTCAAGGAGGATGGTACAGTTAGAATTCGCGGTGACTACAAAGTAACAATTAATCGTTTTTCATTGCAGGACCAGTACTCGCTACCAAAGGCAGACAACCTATTTGCGACCCTGGCTGGAGGGAAGACGTTCACCAAGCTGGACCTGACCTCGGCCTACATGACACAGGAGCTGGAGGAGTCTTCGAAAGGCCTCACCTGCATCAACACGCACAAAGGTCTATTTATTTACAACCGATGCCTGTTTGGGACTCGGTCGGCTGCAGCGACCTTCCAGCGAAACATGGAAAGCCTGCTAAAGTCGGTTCCTTGTACAGTGGTCTTCCAGGACGACACATTGGTTACAGGTCGGGGCACCATGGGGCACCTGAAGAACCTGGAGGAGGTTCTTAGTCGGTTGGATCGCGTGGGGCTCAGTTTGAAACACTCTTAAGTGTGTTTTCCTGGCACAGGACGTCGAATTCTTAGGAAGGAGAATCGCGGCAGTTGGCATCAGACCTACCAACGCCAAGACGGAGGCCATCAAGAACGCACCGCGACCACGGAACGTGACGGAGCTGCGTTCGTTTCTGGGACTCCTTAACTACTTCGGTAATTTCCTACCTGGGTTAAGCACCCTGCTAGAACTCCTGCACATGCTACTGCGCAAGGGAGACGACTGGGTATGGGGGAATTCACAAGAGACTGCCTTTAAGAAAGCCAGAAATTTACTGTGTTCCAACAAACTGCTTGTCCTGTATAACCCATGTAAACGACTAGTGTTAGCTTGCGATGCGTCGGTATTCTGGGTCGGGTGTGTGTTACAACAGGCTAATGAATCGGGAATTTTGCAACCAGTTGTGTATGCATCAGGAGTTTGTCCAAGGTCCAAAGGGCCTACAGCATGGTTGAAAAAGAGGCTCTGCCGTGTGTTTACGGGGGGAAAAAATGCACCAGTACTTGTTTGGCCTCAAGTTCGAGCTTGAAACAGACCACAAGCCGCTCATATCGCTATTCTCGGGGAGCAAAGGGATCAATACCAATGCCTCTGCCCGCATCCAAAGATGGGCGCTCACGCTGTCGGCATACAACTATGTAATTCACCACAGAACGGGCACAGAGAACTGCGCTGATGCTCTCAGTCGGCTACCGTTGCCCACCACCGGGGTGGAAATGGCACAGCCTGCGGACTTGCTTATGGTCGTGGAGCCATTTGAGAATGAGAAATCTCCCGTTACAGCCTGCCAGATCAGGACCTGGACGAGCCAGGATCCTTTACTGTCCCTGGTAAAAAGCTGTGTCCTCCATGGGAGCTGGTCCAGCATCCCATTGGAGATGCAAGAAGCGATTAAGCCATTCCGCAGACGCAAAGATGAGTTGTCCCTGCAGGCGGACTGTCTCTTGTGGGGCAATCGTGCGGTCTTGCCCAAGAAAGGCAGAGACACATTTATTGGGGAACTACATAGCACCCACCCAGGCATCGTGATGAAGAAAGCCATAGCCAGATCCCACGTGTGGTGGCCAGGCATCGACTCAGATTTAGAGTCATGTGTACGCCAGTGCAACGCTTGCTCTCACTTGAGCAATGCATGCACAGAGGCACTGCTAAGTCTATGGTCCTGGCCATCCAAACCATGGTCGAAGATCCATGTAGACTATGTAGGCCCATTCATAGAAACATAGAAAATAGGTGCAGGAGTAGGCCATTCGGCCCTTCGAGCCTGCACCGCCATTCAACAAGATCATGGCTGATCACCTACCCCAGCACCCCACCCCCACGCCCCCTCCACACCTCCCGACCCCCCCCAGCCGCAACTCCCTCCCGAACACATCCAACTCCCTCCCGAACACATCCAATGAACTGGCATCAACAACTCTCTGCAGCAGGGAACCCCACAGGCCAACAACTCCCTGAGTGAAGAAGTCTCTCCCCATCCCAGCCCCAAACAGCCCACCCCCCATCCCAAGACCGTGCCCCCCGCCCCTGGCTCCGGACCCACCCAACACCGGGAACACTCCCCCCGCACCCAACTCGCCGTCCCGTTAGAATCCTTCCCAAATGCCGAACACCCCCGGATGTCGAGCCCCCAGCCCCAGCCACCCCGGAGCCACGCCCCCGCGACGCCAACCACACCACATCCACCAACCGCCATCTGCGCAGTCAACCCGTCCACCCCACTTCGAACACTCCCCGCACCGAGGCACAGAGCCCCCAGGCCTGCCCCTCCAACACGTGTCGCCCCCCCCCCAGACCTCTGCTGCAATGTGGCCCCTCCCGTCCCCCGCCCTGGGTTTCTCTGCCCCCCCCCACCTCCACCACTCTCCCCTCCATCCCCCGCCCCTGTCTCCCCTCCACTTTCCTCGGCAAAATGTTTTTGGTTGTCGTGGATGCTTACTCAAAGTGGATTGAATGTGCAATAATGTCTGGAAGCACGTCCACAGCCACCACTGAAAGTCTAAGAGCTATGTTTGACACGCACGGCCTGCTTGATGTCCCAGTCAGCGACAATGGGCCAAGCTTCACAAGTGCCAAACTCAAAAAGTTCATGACCCGCAACGGGATCAAACATGTCACATCTGCGACGTTCAAGCCTGCATCCAACCGCCAGGCAGAACGGGCAGTCCAGACCATCAAGCAAAGCTTGAAACGTGTGTCGAAAGGCTCCCTGCAGACCCGGTTGTCCCGAGTACTGCTCAGCTACCGCACCAGACCCCACTCACTCACAGTGATTCCCCCAGCCGAGCTGCTCATGAAAAGGGTGCTTAAAACAAGGCTGTCTCTGGTCTACGCTGATCTACATGATCACGTGGAGGACAAGCGGCATCAATAGAGTGTGTACCATGACCGCGCAAACTTGTCACGCGATATTGAAATCAATGATCCTGTGTTTGTGCTCAATTATAGACATGGTCCCAAATGGCTCGCTAACACAGTCACAGCCAAAGAGGAGAGTAGGGTGTTTCAGGTCAAACTGACCAATGGACAAAAACACAGAAAACACTTGGACCAAATTAAACTGTGGTTGACCAACAGCTGCACACAACCTGAAGAGGACACCACCAACTTTGACCTTCCAACACACACACAAGTGGCAACTGACATCACAGTTGACCATGAAACAGAACTCATCATCCCCAGCAGCCCGGCAAGGCCGGCTGCCCAACAGCCCAATGAAGAACTGACCAACTCAACCACACCAACATTTGTACCGAGACGATTGACAAGGGAGCCCAAAGCCCCAGATCGTCTCACCTTGTAAATAAGTATATTGTTAACTTCACGGGAGAATGATGTTATGAATTTAACCCTTTGTAACCTTGTAACCTTGTAACCTGCATCACACCTATCCACCAGAGGGCCTACCTGTTGGAGTCCCAAGGGATCCCAGCATCCCTTGGGAGTACAATATATAAGCAGGCCACCCACGAGGTGCCTGCACTCTGGAATTACAATAAAGGAGCTAAGGTCACAGTTGCTCATTACACACAGTACTCGGTCTCACCATTTATTATGAGCATAACAGTATACACATTAAATGGTGGGCCACTTAGAAGTGTAAATGAACAAAGGGACCTTGGAGTGCTTGTCCACAGATCCCTGAAAGTAGCAGGCCAGGTGGATAAGGTGGTTAAGAAGGCATACGGAATGCTTGCCTTTATTGGCCGAGGCATAGAATACAAGAGCAGGGATGTTATGCTTAAATTGTATAACACACTGGTTAGGCCACAGCTGGAATACTGCGTTCAGTCCTGGTCGCCGTATTATAAGAAGGACGTGATTGCACTAGAGAGTGCAGAGGAGATTTACGAGGATGCTGCCTGGAATGGAGAATCTTAGCTATGAGGACAGATTGTTCTCCTTGGAACAGAGGGGAGACTTCATTGAAGTGTATCAGTAAGTAACCTTTAGCATTATTGTTGCCAATTTAAGTATATCTAAGGGTTAAGTCATGGCAGGAGAGCTCGGACATGTGTTATGCTCCTCCTGTACTATGTGGGAAGTCAGGGACGCCTCCGGTGCGGTAAGTGTGTCTGCCTGCAGCTCCTGACGAACCGCGTTGCGGAACTGGAGCTGCAAGTGGATTCACTCTGGAGCATGCACGATGCTGAGAATGATGTGAATAGCACATTTAGTGAGTTGGTCTTACCACAGGTAAAGGGTACACAGCCAGATAGGGAATGGAAGACCAACAGGAATAGCAGTGCAAGGAAGGTAGTGCAGGAATCCCCTGCGGTCATCCCCCTGCAAAACAGATACACCGCTTTGAGTACTGTTGAGGGGGATGACTCATCACGGGGGAGCAGCAGCAGCCAAGTTCATGGCACCGTGGCTGGCTCTGCTGCAGAGGAGGGCAGGAAAAAGAGTGGGAGAGCGATAGTGATAGAGGATTCAATTGTAAGGGGAATAGGTAGGCGTTTCTGCTGCCGCAACCGAGACTCCAGGATGGTATGTTGCCTCCCTGGTGCAAGGGTCAAGGATGTCTTGGAGCGGGTGCAGGACATTCGAAGAAGGGAAGGTGAACAGCCAGTTATCGTGGTGCATATAGATACCAATGACATAGGTAAAAAATGGGATGAGATCCTACGAGGCGAATTTAGGGAGCTAGGAGCTAAATTAAAAAGTAGGACCTCAAAAGTAGTAATCTCAGGATTGCTACCAGTGCCATGTGCTAGTCAGAGTAGGAATCGCAGAATAAGTGGCTTGATGAGCGGTGCAGAAGGGAGGGATTCAAATTCCTGGGACATTGGAACCGGTTCTGGGGGAGGTGGGACCAGTACAAACCAGACGGTCTGCACCTGGGCAGGACCGGTACCAATGTCCGAGGGGGAGTGTTTGCTAGTGCTGTTGGGGAGGAGTTAAACTAATATGGCATGGGGGTGGGAACCTATGCAGGGAGACTGAGGGAAATAAAATGGAGTCAGAAGCAAAATATAGAAAGGAGAATAGTAAAAGTGGAGGGCAGAGAAATCCAAGGCAAAAAACAAAAGGGGCCACATTACAGCAAAATTCTAAAGGGGCAAAGTGTGTTAAAAAGACAAGCCTGAAGGCTCTGTGTCTCAATGCGAGGAGTATTCGGAATAAGATGGATGAATTAACTGCGCGCTGAGCAGTTAACAGATACGATGTGATTGGCATCACGGACACATGGCTCCAGGGTGACCAAGGCTGGCAACTCAACATCCAGGGGTATTCAGCATTTCGGAAGGATTGACAGAAAGGAAAAGGAAGCGGGGTGGCATTGCTGGTGAAAGAGGAAATCAATGCAATTGTAAGGAAGGACATTAGCCTGGATGATGTGGAATCGGTATGGGTGGAACTGCAGAATTCCAAAGGGCAGAAAACGCTAGTGGGAGTTGTGTATAGACCACCAAATAGTAGTAGTGAGGTTGGGGACAGCATCAAACAAGAAATAAGGGATGTGTGCAATAAAGATACAGCAGTAATCATGGGTGATTTTAATCTACACATTGATTGGGCTAACCTAACTGGTAGCAATGCCATGGAGGAGGATTACCTGGAATGTATTAGGGATGGTTTTCGAGACCAATATGTTGAGGAACCAACCAGGGAGCTGGCCATCCTAGACTGGGTGATGTGCAATGAGAAGGGACTAATTAGCAATCTTGTTGTGTGAGGCCCCTTGGGGAAAAGTGACCATAACATGGTAGAATTCCTTATTAAGATGGAGAGTGACAAAGTTAATTCGGAAACTCGGGTCCTGAACTTAAGGAAAGGTAACTTGGACGGTATGAGGCATGAATTGGCTAGAATAGGCTGGCAAACGATACTAAAAGGGTTGACGGTGGATAAGCAATGGCAAACATTACAGATCACATGGATGAACTTCAGCAAATGTACATCCCTGTCTGGAGTAAAAATAAAACTGGGAAGGTGGCTCAACCATGGCTAACAAAGGAAATTAAGAATAGTGTTAAAGCCAAGGAAGAGGCATATACATTGGCTAGAAAAAGCAACAAACCTGAGGACTGGGAGAAATTTAGAATTCAACACAGGAGGACTAAGGGTTTAATTAAGAGGGGGAAATAGAGTACGAGAGGAAGCTTGCAGGGAATATAAAAACTAACTGCAAAAGGTTCTATAGATATGTGAAGTGAAAAAGATTAGTAAAGACAAACGTAGGTCCCTTGCAGTCGGATTCAGGTGAAATTATAATGGGGAACAAAGAAATGGCAGACCAATTGAACCAATACTTCGGTTCTGTCTTCACGAAGGAAGATGCAAATAACCTTCCGAAGGTACGAGGGGACAGTGGGTCGAGTGAGAAGGAGGAACTGAAGGATATCCTTATTAGGCAGAAAATTGTGTTAGGGAAATTGATGGGATTGAAGGCCGATAAATACCCGGGGCCTGATAGTCTGCATCCCAGAGTGCTCAAGGAAGTGGCCCTTTTCCAACAGTCTATCGACTCTGGATCAGTTCCCATGGACTGGAGGGTAGCTAATGTAACACCACTTTTTAAAAAAGGAAGGAGAGAGAAAACGAGCAATTATAGACCGGTTAGCTTGACATCAGTAGTGGGGAAAATGTTGGAATCGATCATGAAGGATGAAATAGCAGCGCATTTGGAAAGCGGTGACAGGATCGGACCAAGTCAGCATGGATTTATGAAAGGGAAATCATGCTTGACGAATCTTCTGGAATTTTTTGAGGATGTAACTCGCAGAGTGGACAAGGGAGAACCAGTGGATGTACTGTATTTGGACTTTCAGAAGGCTTTTGACAAGGTCCCGCACAAGAGATTGTTGTGCAAAATCAAAGCACATGGAATTGGGGGTAATATACTGACGTGAATAGAGAACTGGTTGGCAGACAGGAAGCAGAGAGTCGGGATAAATGGGTCCTTTTCAGAATGGCAGGCAGTGACTAGAGGAGTGCCACAGGGCTCAGTGCTGGGACCCTAGCTCTTTACAATATACATTAACGATTTGGATGAAGGAATAGAGTGTAATATCTCCAAGTTTGCAGAAGACACTAAACTGGGTGGTGGTGTGAGTTGTGAGGAGGACGCTAAGAGGCTTCAGGATGACTTGGACAGGTTAGGTGAGTGGGCAAATGCATGGCAGATGCAGTATAATGTGGATAAATGTGAGGTTATCCATTTTGGGAGCAAAAACACGAAGGCAGAATATTATCTGAATGACGGCAGACGAGGAAAAGGGGAGGTGCAACGAGACCTGGGTGTCATGGTTCATCAGTCACTGAAAGTGGGCACGCAGGTACAGCAGGCAGTAAAGAAGGAAAATGGTATGTTGGCCTTCATAGCTAGGGGATTTGAGTATAGAAGCAGGGAGGTCTTACTGCAGTTGTACAGGGCCTTAGTGAGGCCTCACCTGGAATATTGTGTTCAGTTTTGGTCTCCTAGTCCGAGGAAGGATGTTCTTGCTATTGAGGGAGTGCAGCGAAGGTTCACCAGACTGATTCCAAGGATGGCTGGGCTGTCATATGAGGAGAGACTGGATCAACTGGGCCTTTATTCACTGGAGTTTAGAAGGATGAGAGGGAATCTCATAGAAACATATAAGATTCTGACGGGACTGGACAGGTTAGATGCGGGAAAAATGTTCCCGATGTTGGGGAAGTCCAGAACCAGGGGACATAGTCTAAGGCTAAGGGGTAAGCCATTTAGGACATAAAAGATCCCATGGCACTATTTCGAAGAAGTGCAGGGGAGTTCTTCCCGGTGTCCTATTGTCCCCACTATCCCTCAATCAACAACACTGAAACAGATTATCTGGTCATTATCATATTGCTGTTTGTCCTACATGACAATGTTGAGTACACTTCAAAAAGTACTTCATTCGCAGTAAAGTGCTTTGAGATGTCTGGTGGTTATTGATATGTCCTTACTACACAGTATAAATGCACACGAGGCCCATGCTTGAGAGAAGGTCAGTCTGTGACCTGTCCTTTATTCCTTAGCACTCAAGTGATGAAGGTGGGTGGAGCTTCCCCTTTTATACCTGAAGGTCCAGGTTAGGAGTGTCTCCCACCTAGTGGTCAGTGTTCTCACGGTGTACAACTTAGGTCAGTTTATACATGGGTTACAATGCTGGTTGAATACATGACAGTTATCAAAGACATTATATAAATGCAAGTCTTTTTATTTATGATTTGTGGCTTCCATCATATGGTCATAAGATGTATTCAAAGTAAATGGTTTTAAGGTCACAAAAGCCTGATACTTGTTCCACCGTCCAACTCTGAAAAACAGGAGATTGTATTAATATTACTGTAATGTGTAAACATTACGATTAGTCTGAGTAACATTCATTGTCAGGCAATGTTGTCTTGATAATTATTATCTAGCCTCCGGAGAACATCACACCATAGTAACACCAGCTGTCACCTATTTAAATTTTTTCCCCATAATATAGCGTACATCTAACTTTAGCTGTGCTGTTTTTAGGATGCACATTTCAATATTCCTTGTATCTATTTTCATACCATACTTTGAACATGGTTCAAGCTGTACTAACATTGTTGTTATACTACAAGTCTGACACCCAATTTAAATAATTATCAGTATAAATGTGGCACTAAATTTGTAGTACACCATCAACGAATCCAAACATGGTGCAGCTAGTCTTGAGCAAGATTATTGCAAGTAGCTCTAACATTGCAGTAGTATTTTGTAAATCCATGAGCTGACGCTGGCACAATGCTCCAGATACTGATGGGCAGTACGACGTGCATCAAAACCAGTCAACCTACTTATTGGCATGTTCAATCTCTAGTTTCAGTCGACTTTTGTCGGGTAGTAAATTTTAGTGCAATGAAGTACAAAGAGTTGTTCCCTTCAGTGTGTGAGGTGCTCGGTGTGTGAGGTGCTCTCAGTGTATGAGGTGCTCTGATAGAAACATAGAAAAATAGGTGCAGGAGTAGGCAATTCGGCCATTCGAGCCTGCACCACCATTCAATAAGATCATGGCTGATCATTCCTTCAGTACCCCTTTCCTGCTATCTCTCCATATCCCTTGATCCCCTTATCTGTAAGGGCCATATCTAACTCCCTCTTGAATATATCCAATGAACTGGCATCAACAACTCTCTGCGGCAGGGAATTCCACAGATTAACAACTCTCTGAATGAAGACGTTTCTCATCATCTCAGTCCTAAATGGCTTACCCCTTATCCTAAGACTTGTCCCCTGGTTCTGGACTTCCCCAACATCGGGAACATTTTTCCCGCATCTAACCTGTCCAATCCCGTCAGAATCTTATATATTTCTATGAGATCCCCTCTCATCCTTCTAAAGGCCCAGTTGATCCAGTCTCTCCTCATATGTCAGTCCAGCCATCCCGGGAATCAGTTTGATGAACCTTCGCTGCACTCCCTCAATAGCAAGAATGTCCTTCCTCAGATTAAGAGACCTAAACTGAACACAATATTCCAGGTGAGGCCTCACTAAGGCCCTGTACAACTGCAGTAAGACCTCCATGCTCCTATACCCAAATCCCCTAGCTACGAAGGCCAACATACCATTTGCCTTCTTCACCGCCTGCTGTACCTGCTTGCCAACTTTCAATGACTGATGTACCATGACACCCAGATCTTGTTGCACCTCCCCTTTTCCTAATCTGCCGCCATTCAGATAATATTCTGCCTTCGTGTTTTTGCCCCCAAAGTGGATAACCTCACATTTATCCACATTATATTGCAACTGCCATGCATTTGCCCACTCACCTAACCTGTCCAAGTCACCCTACAGCCTCTTAGCATCCTCCTCACAGCTCACACCGCCACCCAGTTTAGTGTCTTCTGCAAACTTGGAGATATTACACTCAATTCCTTCATCTAAATCATTAATGTATATTGTAAAGAGCTGGGGTCCCAGCACTGAGCACTGCGGCACTCCACTAGTCACTGTCTGCCATTCTGAAAAGGACCTGTTTATCCCGACTCTCTGCTTCCTGTCTGCCAACCAGTTCTCTATCCACGTCAGTACATTACCCCCAATACCATGTGCTTTGATTTTGCACACCAATCTCTTGTGTGGGACCTTGTCAAAAGCCTTCTGAAAGTCCAAATATCCATCCACTGGTTCTCCCTTGTCCACTCTACTAGTTACATCCTCAAAAAATTCCAGAAGATTTGTCAAGTATGATTTCCCTTTCATAAATCCATGCTGACTTGGACCAATCCTGTCACTGCTTTCCAAATGCGCTGCTATTTCATCCTTAATAATTGATTCCAACATTTTCCCCACTACTGATGTCAGGCTAAACAGTCTATGATTACCCATTTTCTCTCTCCCTCCCTTTTTAAAAAGTGGTGTTACATTAGCTACCCTCCAGTCCATAGGAATTGATCCAGAGTCGATAGACTGTTGGAAAATGATCACCAATGCATCTGCTATTTCTAGGGCCACTTCCTTGAGTACTCTGGGATGCAGACTATCAGGCCCCGGGAATTTATCGGTCTTCAATCCCATCAATTTCCCTAACACAATTTTCCGCCTAATAAGGATTTCCTTCAGTTCCTCCTTCTCACTAGACCCTCGGTCTCCTAGACTTCCGGAATGGTATTTGTGTCTTCCTTCATGAAGACAGAACCAAAGTATTTGTTCAATTCGTCTGCCATTTCTTTGTTCCCCATTATAAATTCACCTGAATCCGACTGCAAGGGACCTAACTTTTGTCTTCACTAATCTTTTTCTCTTCACATATCTATAGAAGCTTTTGCAGTCAGTTTTTATGTTCCCGGCAAGCTTCCTCTTCTACTCTATTTTCCCCCTCTTAATTAAACCCTTTGTCCTCCTCTGCTGAATTCTAAATTTCTCCCAGTCCTCAGGTTTGTTGCTTTTTCTGGTCAATTTATATGCCTCTTCCTTGGATTTAACCCTATCCTTAATTTTCCTTGTTAGCCACGGTTGAGCCACCTTCCCTGTTTTATTTTTACTCCAGACAGAAATGTACAATTGCTGAAGTTCATCCATGTGATCTTTAAATGTTTGCCATTGCCTATCCACCATCACCCCTTTAAGTATCATTTAACAGTCTATTCTAGCCAATTCACGTCTCATACCATCGAAGTTATCTTTCCTTAAGTTCAGGACCCTAGTTTCTGAATTAACTGTCACTCTCCACCTTAATAAAGGATTCTACCATATTATGATCATTCTTCCCCAAGGGGCCTCGCACAACAAGATTGCTAATTAGTCCTTTCTCATTACACGTCACCCAGTCTAGGATGACCAGCTCTCTAGTTGCTTGCTTACATATTGGTCTAGAAAACCATCCCTAATACTCTCCAGGAAATCCTCCTCCACCACATTGCTACCAGTTTGGTTAGCCCAATCAATATTTAGATTAAAGTCACCCATGATAACTGCTGTACCTTAACTGCACGCATCCCTTATTTCTTGTTTGATGCTGACCCCAACATCACTACTACTGTTTGGTGGTCTGTAGACAACTCCCACTAGCGTTTTCTGCCCTGTGTGAGGTGCTCAGTGCATGAGGTGCTCGGTGTGTGAGGTGCTCTCTGTGTGTGAGGTGTCTGTGTGTGAGGTGAGAGTCAGTGTGTGAGGTGCTCAATGTGTGAGGTGAGAGTCGGTGTGTGAGGTGCTCTCAGTGCGCGAGGCGCTCTCAGTGTGCGAGGTGAGAGTCAGTGTGCGAGGTGAGAGTCAGTGTGTGAGGTGCTATCGGTGTGTGAGGTGAGGTTCAGTGTGTGAGGGGCTCTCAGTGTGTGAGGTGTCTCAGTGTGAAACATAGAAAATAGGTGCAGGAGTAGGCCATTCGGCCCTTCGAGCCTGCACCACCGTTCAATAAGATCATGGCTGATCATTCACCTCAGTACCCCTTTTCTGCTTTCTCGCCATACCCCTTGATCCTCTTAGCTGTAAGGGCCATATCTAACTGCCTCTTGAATATATCCAATGAACTGGCATCAACAACTCTCGGCGGTATGGAATTCCACAGGTTAACAACTCTCTAAGTGAAGAAGTTTCTCCTCATCTCAGTCCTAAATGGCCTACCCCTTATCCTTAGACTGTGACCTCTGGTTCTCGACTTCCCCAACATCGGGAACATTCTTCCTGCATCTAACCTGCCCAGTCCCGTCAGAATTTTATTTGTTTCTCTGAGATCCCCTCTCATCCTTTTAAACTCCAGTGAATACAGGCCCAGTCGATCCAGTCTCTCCTCATATGTCAGTCCTGCCATCCCGGGAATCAGTCTGCTGAACCTTCGCTGCACTCCCTCAATAGCAAGAACGTCCTCCCTCAGATTCGGAGACCAAAACTGAACACAATATTCCAAGTGAGCCCTGTACAACTGCAGTAAGACCTCCCTGCTCCTATACTCAAATCCCCGAGCTATGAAGGCCAACATACCTTTTGCTTTCTTCATCGCCTGCTGAACTTGCATGCCAACTTTCAATGACTGATGTACCATGACACCCAGGTCTCGTTGCACCTCCCCTTTTCCTAATCTGCCGCCATTCAGATAATATTCTGCCTTCGTGTTTTTGCCACCAAAGTGGATAACCTTACATTTATCCACATTATACTGCATCTGCCATGCATTTTCCCACTCACCTAACCTGTCCAAATCACCCTGCAGCATCTTAGCGTCCTCCTCACAGCTCACACCGCCACCCAGCTTCCTGTCATCTGCAAGCTTGGAGATATTACACTCAATTCCTTCATCTAAATCATTAATGTATATTGTAAATAGCTGGGGTCCCAGCACCGAGCCCTGCGGCCCCACTCGTCTCTCAGGTGCTCTAAATGTGTGAGGGGCTCAGTGTGCGAGGTGCTCTCGGTAGTGTCCCTGCACCTTACTACAAACTCACACGAGGCATGGATATATCAGACACGGTCACTCTGTGACCTTCACCTTTATTGCCAGGACCAAGCAGTGTGGACCCTGGGTGGGACCTCCCCTTTTATACCTGGAAACCCAGGTGAGGAGTGGTTCCCGCAAGTTCACCCTCTGTGGTCAGGGTGTGCATTTTTAGGGTACAGGCACAGTGTACATGAGTTACAGTTACATGACTATGCCATTGCAAGATGGTTAAATACATGACACTTTCTGTGTGTGAGGTGCTGTCAGTGTGTGAGGCGCTCAGTGTGTGAGGTACTCTCAGTGCATGAGGTACTCTCTGTGTGTGAAGTGCTCTCAGTGCGTGAGGTACTCTCAGTGCATGAGGTACTCTCTGTGTGTGAAGTGCTCTCAGTGTGTGAGGTGCTCTCAGTGTGTGAGATGCTCTCAGTGTGTGAGGCGCTCTGTGTGTAAGGTGCTCTCAGATGGGGCACGGGAGATCATTGTTAATCTTAATTCTATTTTCAACTTGTGTCGGTAATTTCAGTGGTTTAAGCATCTGAATTTTCAGATCCCTTTGTTCCTTTTGACAATTTAGTTTCTTACTGGTCGGACTGGACTAAAATTCGAGCAGCGAGCAGCTGCCTGAGCGGCCCCGACCTGAGAGGCCCTGACCCGAGCGCCGAGTGGCCCCGACCTCAGTGAGTCTGAGCGGCCCCAAGCGCCGAGTGGCCCTGACCCGAGCGCCGAGTGGCCCCGACCTCAGTGAGTCTGAGCGGCCCCAAGCGCCGAGTGGCCCCGACCCGAGCACCGAGCGGCCCCGGCCTCAGTGAGTCTGAGCGTCCCCGAGCGGCGAGCGGCCCCGACACGAGCACTGAGAGGCCCTGACCTCAGTGAGTCTGAGCGTCCCCGACCCGAGCACCGAGAGGCCCCGACCCGAGTGCCGAGCGGCCCCGACCCGAGCACCGAGAGGCCCCGACCCGAGCACCGAGAGGCCCCGACCTCAGTGAGTCTGAGCGTCCCCGACCCGAGCGCCGAGCGGCCCCGACCTGAGCACCGAGAGGCCCCGACCCGAGCGCCGAGCGGCCCCGACCCGAGCGCCGAGAGGCCCCGACCCGAGCGCCGAGCGTCCCCGACCCGAGCACCGAGAGGCCCCGACCCGAGCGCCGAGCGGCCCCGACCTGAGCACCGAGAGGCCCCGACCCGAGCACCGAGAGGCCCCGACCTCAGTGAGTCTGGGTGACCCCGACCCGAGCACCGAGCGTCCCCGACCCGAGCACCGAGAGGCCCCGACCCGAGCGCCGAGCGGCCCCGACCCGAGCACCGAGAGGCCCCGACCCGAGCGCCGAGCGGCCCCGACCCGAGCACCGAGAGGCCCCGACCCGAGCGCCGAGCGGCCCCGACCCGAGCACCGAGAGGCCCCGACCCGAGCGCCGAGCGGCCCCGACCCGAGCACCGAGAGGCCCCGACCCGAGCGCCGAGCGGCCCCGACCTGAGCACCGAGAGGCCCCGACCTCAGTGAGTCTGAGCGTCCCCGACCCGAGCACCGAGAGGCCCCGACCCGAGCGCCGAGCGGCCCCGACCCGAGCACCGAGAGGCCCCGACCTCAGTGAGTCTGAGCGTCCCCGACCCGAGCACCGAGAGGCCCCGACCCGAGCACCGAGAGGCCCCGACCCGAGCACCGAGAGGCCCCGACCTCAGTGAGTCTGGGTGACCCCGACCCGAGCACCGAGCGGCCCCGACCCGAGCACCGAGAGGCCCCGACCCGAGCACCGAGAGGCCCCGACCTCAGTGAGTCTGGGTGACCCCGACCCGAGCACCGAGCGGCCCCGACCCGAGCACCGAGAGGCCCCGACCTCAGTGAGTCTGGGTGACCCCGACCCGAGCACCGAGAGGCCCCGACACGAGCACCGAGAGGCCCCGACCTCAGTGAGTCTGGGTGACCCCGACCCGAGCACCGAGAGGCCCCGACCCGAGCACCGAGAGGCCCCGACCTCAGTGAGTCTGGGTGACCCCGACCCGAGCACCGAGAGGCCCCGACCCGAGCACCGAGAGGCCCCGACCCGAGCACCGAGAGGCCCCGACCCGAGCGCCGAGCGGCCCCGACCTCAGTGAGTCTGGGTGACCCCGACCCGAGCACCGAGAGGCCCCGACACGAGCACCGAGAGACCCCGACCTCAGTGAGTCTGAGCGTCCCCGACCCGAGCGCCGAGCGGCCCCGATCCGAGCACCGAGCGGCCCCGATCCGAGCACCGAGAGACCCCGACCTCAGTGAGTCTGGGTGACCTCGACCCGAGCACCGAGCGGCCCCGACCCGAGCACCGAGCGGCCCCGACACGAGCACCGAGAGACCCCGACCTCAGTGAGTCTGAGCGTCCCCGACCCGAGCACCGAGCGGCCCCGACCCGAGCACCGAGAGGCCCCGACCCGAGCACCGAGAGGCATCGATCCGAGCACCGAGAGACCCCGACCTCAGTGAGTCTGAGCGTCCCCGACCCGAGCGCCGAGCGGCCCCGATCCGAGCACCGAGAGGCCCCGACCCGAGCACCGAGAGGCCCCGACCTCAGTGAGTCTGAGCGTCCCCGACCCGAGCGCCGAGCGGCCCCGACCTCAGTGAGTCTGAGCGGCCCCGAGCGCCGAGCGGCCCCGATCCGAGCACCGAGCGGCCCCGACCCGGGCACCGAGAGGCCCCGACCCGGGCACCGAGAGGCCCCGACCCGAGCACCGAGAGGCCCCGACCTCAGTGAGTCTGGGTGACCCCGACCCGAGCACCGAGAGGCCCCGACCCGAGCACCGAGAGGCCCCGACCCGAGCACCGAGAGGCCCCGACCTCAGTGAGTCTGGGTGACCCCGACCCGAGCACCGAGAGGCCCCGACCCGAGCACCGAGAGGCTCCGACCTCAGTGAGTCTGGGTGACCCCGACCCGAGCGCCGAGCGGCCCCGATCCGAGCACCGAGAGGCCCCGACCTCAGTGAGTCTGGGTGACCCCGACCCGAGCGCCGAGCGGCCCCGATCCGAGCACCGAGAGGCCCCGACCTCAGTGAGTCTGGGTGACCCCGACCCGAGCACCGAGCGGCCCCGATCTGAGTGCCGAGAGGCCCCGACCTCAGTGAGTCTGGGTGACCCCGACCCGAGCACCGAGCGGCTCCGACCCGAGCACCGAGAGGCCCCGACCTCAGTGAGTCTGGGTGACCCCGACCCGAGCACCGAGCGGCCCCGATCTGAGTGCCGAGAGGCCCCGGCCTAAGTGAATCCAAGCGGCCCTGATCCGAGAGGCCCCGATCCGAGCGGCAAGTTTCCCCGTTCTAATTTTTGAAATTGGTGCCGCGCAGCCTATCCTTTATTGTAAAGAGCAATTGTAAATGTGACCATCTGTATATGTCCCACCCAGCAGAAAGACACCCTCTCTAAAAAGTTATATTTTCATCTTTGCAGAGAAAGATGGCACACAACAAAAGAGAGAGAACTCGAACAGGAGGAGGCCCGACAAATCTGCACCCACTGACACATTTGAATGAGAGGGTCGCTGCTTTGATGGATCCTGCCTGGAGAAAAGCAACCACCACTGCACAAGCTGGGCTCACACTCGAGGGAGAGGGTAAGTCCTGCAAATTCCACAGTCTGGCTTTTCTAAATGTTAAGTACTGCGTGGGCTAGCCACGCTTCAGTTCATGGGGATGTCTCCGTCTGCTACGCTTCGGTTGATGCAATGTGCTATCATTCATCATGGTCCTTCAAATGAGCCTGCTATCTGCACTGTGTGAGCCTACTCATGCCACCCTGCCCCCTCCTTTGCTGCTAACCATTTGTCTGTTCTGTTATATTTTGCAGATCTTGAGGCCAACCCTGACGAGGCTGAAGACGATGCAGAAGAAGATTCAGACACGGACAAGCCTGAAGAGGAGAACATCTTCCAAACCCACCTTCCAGACCAAGGGCATGGGGGGGGTGAGGGGGAGGGGGAGGTGATGGATGAAGCCCCCACTGTTGTACTCACTCTGGAGGAGGTGCAGGTGCCACCCATGGAGGTGCCAGCCCCTTTCCTCAGTGGTACGAGTGTTGGGACATTCCATGGCTTCACACAGTCCGAGGCTGCGGGTCCCAGTACGATGCAGCAAACCATACCCAGGGCCCCACTGTCCAAGACTGCAGGTCCAAGTGGGATGCATCGAGGCACATCCAGGGTGAGGAGGGGAAGGAGAGCTCTCCTGAGGTACAGGATCTAATTAACGTGGTTCAGATGATGGCAATGAGTGCGGAGAGCATTGATTTTTCACAATCACTCCTGGACACCATCAGTGGGGTGGGTAATGAGGTATCGGGATTGTCGGGAGAAGTAACAACACTCTCATGAGAAATGGGAACACTGTTGGTGAACATGAGGGAGGGAATGTGGCAGTTAGCTGATACACTGTCGGCGAACATGAAGGAGGGAATGTTGGAGGTAATTGAGACACTGTCAGGGCACATGAGGGAGGGAATGTCAGAGTTAGCTGCGGCAATAAGGGAACATGCCCAGACCCCGCAGCCATTGACAGAATCAACTGTTACACCCACTCCAATCCCCAGACCAGCCTCTGAAGAGGCCCAAGCCGGGCCTTCCACATTATGCCCCCCATCAAGAAGTGCGCATTACCCAAGATGCGTGAAAGAATAAGTTTGGTGCCAACCTGAGAAACGCTGTGCCACTGCCTGCGGGCAGGGGTGGAGTCACCAAGAGCAAGAGCAGCGGGCGGACTTAGAATGAGGTGGAGGAGAGATGGGTGCAGCCTTTCTTTGCTGCTGCTGTTGTTGTTATTATTATTATTGTTAATATTGTTACTGTTGTAACTGTTCTCACATTAAAAGTTTTTTGTAAACGATGTAAATTTACAAGTTTAAAAGTTTGTTTTAAGTGATCTTAAAGTTTTTAAGTGATCTTAATGTTTGTAAATGACCTTAACTGAAAACTTTAAAGTTAGATACAGGAATATTTTTATTAAAGTTAAGTACAAACAAGTTTTGATTAAATTTTGAATAAAATATATTTTAATTTACAACTGAATCATTTCTATTATTTATTCCATTATTAACACAACTTTTTGAACTAAAGAAGAATCATTTCCATTATTTATTCCATTAACACAACACAACATTACAGAACAGGTCCAAACAGTTCTGTGTGGAATAGTTGCTGCTGAGCCTTCAGGCAGCAAAGCGTTCACGGATGAGCTGCTGGGGGTGCAAGGCTCGAGCAATCGTTAAAGGGGCACGATGGCCCGCCCTCCTCCGCCGTCATGCTCCGGGATCAGGTAGTTGCATGCCTTCCTCCTCCTCTTCCTCATTGTCATCTGCATCTTCCTCCTCATCAGCAGCCACTCTCACCTCAGGTGTGTCTTCTACTACGAGCTGCTGCTGCCTCATGATGGCTAAGTTATGCAGCATGCAGCACACAACAGTATGCCGACAATCTCAGGGGAGTATATCAAGTAGCCTCCAGAATGGTCCAGGAATTGGAAATGCTGCTTCAAGATGCCAATGGCCCTCTCTATAATGCTGCGTGTCACAATGTGCGATATGTTGTATTCCCAGTCAACTTCTGTCCAGGCTACGCGTAGGGGTGTCATGAGCCCGGTGTCTCCCTGCAGCCAGCTTTGCCCTTCTGGCTGATGCTGAAACGTGGCTGATATAACACTCTCACGTAGGATGAACGCATCATGGGTGCTCCCAGGGTATCTTGCATCAACTGACATGATGCGATGCATGTCATCACAGACGAGCTGTACATTCACGGAGTGAAAGCCTTTTCTGTTCCTGTACATCTCGGAATCCTCCAAAGGTGCTTGCCAAGCGATGTGGGTACAATCAATGCAGCCCTGTACCTTTGGGAAGCCAGCAATCCTGGAGAAGCCCACGGCCCTGTCATGCATTGCCTGGGCAGTCATGGGTAACTTTATGTAGTCATTCCTCCGGGCATATAGTGCAGCAGTCATCTGCCGAATGCAGATATGTGTTGCATTTTGAGAAATGGTGCACACATCCTCAGTTGTGGCCTGGAATGATGCAGATGCATAAAATGAAAGTGCAGCTGTAACCTTTACTTGACTGACAAAGAAGTGCTCCTGAATCTTCTAGGTTGTAGGTCTGCTTTTACAGCCTCACAAATCTCGGTTACAACTTCTTTGCACAGTCTGCATCACTCAGGTACAGGAATGAACGACTGTCTCGATATACCCTATGTGCGTAAAGCCTCCTGCCCATCATCCTACATGCTCTAATCAATCGTCTCCTCTGCAGCACCATCATACAGAAGGCTTGCACGAGGTATGGCATTGTCAATATTGCCTCCATAATTAAATTGTAGCTTTGCAAGAAGCTCAAAACAGCAGGACAACGAACTTAAACCTGCTTTCCTCTCTCTCTCTCTCCCCAAGGTCGACGCCCAAGTATGGACCACACCCTGGTCTGCGCATGCGCAATAGGCATACTTAGAGCAGGAAGTTAGGCATTCAATGAAGACATTTGGGGCAACGAAGTCTAATGCAATACTTTAAATTTTGACCGAACGTCTCCTCACCGGGCTCAAGGGTCGGCCAGCAGAATCGCTCCCTCACCCATTCCCTGCATTTTCTACTTTCGAGTCCTCATCTGCTGCTGCTTCTTCATCATCATCGTTATCTTCATCAGGAACTCCTTGAAAGGCATTTTCAGGGGCTCAGCATCCACCGTCCCCCGCCCCCCCCACGGGCTTCTTTTGAAGCTGTTGTCTGTATAAGAGTTCTCTTCCCTTCAGTTCGGCTTCCACCCCCGCGCACCCCCCGCCCCCCCCACCCCCCCCCCCCAGCCACACCCAGGCTTCTTTTAAAGCCGAGCCCCAAGCCCCTGTGTCCGGGCGAGGGAGCAATTCTACCGGCCGACGCTCTGACCCTCGAGCCCGGTGAGGAGACGTTCGGTGGTGGTGTGGTACTTTGAAAAAAAATCAAAAATGAAAGAATTGCATTAGACTTCCCATTTTCTCTCTTTTGATTTTGAAAAAATTAATTTCGTGATGCATATTCTTTGCCTTCTTGACACCCTCCAAAACTCCGCATAAAAACAATGATGTCTTTCTGTGCCGATTTTTTAGTGTGCGCTGGTTTTTCTTAAGTGCCCAGAAAGTTTTTTGGGAGTGGTTACATACGCCATCCTCGGAGAAATGTAAGTTGGCCAAACTTGCTTAAATCTGAAAAACTGGCGCAGACATCAGGTAATGCCCCGAATGACGCAAAAAAACTAACCTAAAAAAATCATAACTAATTGAGTTACGCTGGCGCAGAAACTTTGGGGAAACTTGGATCTTTTAATTTACTCCAAAAAATGCGGCGCAGATAACTGGGGAAAAATGTCAGAAATGACACACAGTTCTAGTTCCTTAGTTTGATATTTATATGAAATGAGCCAAAATGATTCACTGGAGATTTGGCAATAGGTTCTGAGTTCACATACGCAGATGGCTGAAATGGGCCTAAATTTGGCCAGGAATTGCTCCGTTTTTTTGGGAGCAACTTGATTTTTCTGGAGTATCTTAAAAATCCCCATTCTGCACATTCAATTTGCGCCAGTGTAAGTGAGTTAGTTAGGATTTTTTTTTGTTTCGTTTTTTTTCCAAAAGGGGGCGTTACCAGCCGTTTTGGCCATTTAAGCCAGATTGGACAGCTAATAGTTGTTCGAAACTAACTTAGGCCAGCATATGTGGCCACTTGTGGCCGCACAGAAAACCCTTTCGGAGAGTTAAGAAATCAGCGCAGGTAAGTACATTCTAAAGCACCATGCATTAAACAAAGCAAAAAAATAAGCATTCAATAACAAATAAAAAATACAAGGAAGCTGAGAGGACCTGCACCTCGCACCAAGACTTACAAAGCACTAAACAAAGCACAAAAAGTAATAAACAAATAATTAACAAATAAAAAATAGAAGGAACCCTGCACCTAAAGCACCAAGACTAAAGTAATAAGCAATCAATCAATCAATCAATAACAAATAAAAACAAAGTAACCTTGTCCAAACTACTCCTACACAGTCCCTTTCAGTACCTTCAATAACATTCTTTTGCTGGCTCCTACTTTATTCTAACCAATGGCATATAAATATTCAGCACAATGTATAGACCAAGTGCAGTGCCCTTACTCCATCCATTGTGTGGCCTTGTGAACATTGCCAGCATGCTTCCCATTTGTTTCAGACATTGGACACCTAACCTAACCCAATCTACTCCTTCGAAACTGAAAACATCAGCATACTATCCAGCTGCAGAGTTTCACTGACAACCCACTGGGGTTCTGGTTCTCTCAGACCTCCTTTTATTGGTGTGGCTGGATAAGGCAGCGGGCCACCGATGAGGGAGCACATTCAACTAGGGATAGGGGCGGCACGCTTCGGCCCCTCTCAACAGCCTGCAGAGCACACTCAAAGATTCTGGGGGCAAGGAGCTACTGCGCATGCGTGCACAGTCTAACGCGCATGTGCAGAGGTCCCGGCACTGTTTTCAGCGCCGGGACCTGGCTCCGCCCCTGAATCCAGTTGCCATGTTACGCCACCATGGAGGAGAGGCTGGGGAGCAGCCAAACTCAGCCCGAAGATTTTTGGCGCCCTTGGAGTTCTACAAAAGCGGCACACCTCTGGTGAGTGTACCAGAAATCTCTGCTGGCCAAATTTGGGCCCATAATGGGAGGGATGGCCCAGCTGAATAAAGCGAGCTCCAGAAAATGAGCAAGGTTCAAGTCTCAGCCCATGGGGGTAAAGTTTTTGGGACAGATTTTCAACTGCCAATATTATAGGTAAGTTTTTAAAGAATGTGAATTATTTAAGATTTTATGTTTTTTATTGGATTATAAATTTTAATTTTTGGTACAGATAGTGAGCTGGTTGAGTACCCAAGATGATCACTCAAAGAAATAATAACATGTTTGAGGGATTTGATGCGTTGCTGTTGTGCTAACTGTCTGTCATCGGTAATAGCTTTTAAAAAATAGATATAGCTTGCTTCATTGCTTCAGAGTGAATGGTTGTAAAGAGACACATTGATTTTTATTGTATAGTGCTCCTTGACTGATTGTTTTTTAGTCAATGGGATATTTGGGTGAATTCACTTAACAGACATTTCTGATCTTTTTCTAATTAATAGAAGATCTGAGCTCATCATTTTGAGGTATGATGGATATTTTCCATATTCTTTTAATATATATATCACTCTATGGATGCACACTTGACCCAAGACATGATTATATAGAGGTTTTGAATACAATTAGGTATTTGCTTGTTATTTAGAGTTGTTATGAAGGCATATTGATTCTATAACTATTTTTATATGAATCATGTGTTTAAAATGTATTTTTTATTGCAACAGGTAGTTGCAACTCACTTAGCAAAGTAGTAAAGTTACTTGATATGTTGTACAGGTATCATTAGGTGGACATATAAATATACTACCAGGTGTAAAGTTACCCTTTACTGGGCCAGTAATTGACACCATGGTACCAATTTTGATACTCTAACAGTCCAATAGGAGAAAAAAAAATTACCAGCAATTATCAATATAAGATCATTTTAATCTTAATCTATTTTGGACTACCATGATGCAAAAAATCAAAAGGTGAATCTAAATAATTTAACCTATAGCACAGCATCTTCCTCCATAATAAAATGTTACTATTGCCAACAATGTTAATTTAAATTAATCAAATGTCTAAGTGTGTATAACAATACTGCCATGAAAAGCAATGCACAACAAATTGGAACATTCATAACCCCAAACTAAAACTTTGTCCCTGGGGTCCTGATTAACATTACTTATAATTTACTGTACTTTAGACATTTTTCTATTACAACTATCTTAAGTGGATGATCTGAACTTCACATTCGCTGATCCACAGAACTCAGCTACAATTTTCTGATTTTATTTTCTCATATCCTTGAATGTATTATTCATAATTTTCTCAAAAAGCAAATTCCTTTGCAGTTGTCACATTCCAGCAGACTTACAAAGGAGGATAAAATAATAAAGATGGCTCAAAAAACTATTTTTTTAAGTAGAGAATATGTATATCATTCTTTCTGAGCTGTGTGTAACAAAATGTAAACCCATTTCCAAAGGGTTTAAAATTGGATGCGCCTATTAGTACTATTAAATGGCTGCCATGTCTCTGATTGGCTCTCCATTATCACATGACCCATTGCCGATTGGTTCCCTTGGAGGATAAGGCACACCCTGAAGTTTCTCTGGAATGTGTAAATGGAACTGCCCAGCCCAAGTTCTGATTGACTTTGAAAATTTAAATTTGATCCATTCTGACTTCAGAAGCCAGATCTCGAACCGAGCAAAAGCCTCCAAGTTCCAGCTGAAGTCCCTTACCTCAGCGCAAGTGCTGCCTCCCCCAGCTGAAGTCCCTTACCCCAGCGCAAGTGCTACCTCCCCCAGCCAAAGTCCCTTACCGCAGCGCAAGTGCATGACTTTACCTCCCACCCCTACCCACCATAGATGGGACATTGTGTGGGTCACAGATTGTTAACAGGTTTATTGGGTATGAAGTGAATAGTGAGTGTTGTGACTTCTGGATTTCATCCACTTCAACGATGTCCCTTGTAACACACGTGCTGAGCTTTCCGAGAAATCGGGTGTGGATGTAAAGGGGGTTGGAAGGACGCGATCCATCTTCCCAGAGTTCCCTCTCTCCCCTCCGATTTCCTCCACCCACCCCCCCCCCCCATGTCCCTCTCTCTCCTACCCCCGTTTCTCTCCCTCTCCCCCCTGCCGCCGTGTCTCTCTCCCGCCCCAGTGTCTCTCTCCCTCCTATTCCCCGTTTATCTCCCCCTCCCCGTGTCTCTCTCTCCCTGCTGCCTCTCTCCCCAGGCCGCCCCTCTCCTCCAGTCGCCAGCCACCCCTCTCCCCTGGCCGACAGCCGCCTCTCCCCCCCGGCTGCCCTTCTCCTCCAGCCGCCCGCCAGTTCAACGGGAGATTCAGTGGCTTACAGCTCAGTCAGACAACGTGGTCAGTTTAGAATCAATTGCAGGGCCCCACATCTGGTTCAGGGCCCCATTTCCGGTCTCGGGTGCGAGGCATCGGGGGGTGGAGTCCGGAGGACGCAGGCGCAGAAAGCGTTAGTACAAATAGTCACTCCATTTAAAGATAATTTGCTCATGCAGGGAATAAAAGGGGGTAGAATGTACAATTGGGAAGGTCTGTGATAGGGTGGAAGGTAGAGTGATTAAATGGCAAAAGGGAGGTGGTAATGGAACAATAAAGAAACAAAGGATGGCTTCAGAGGAAGTGTAAATAATAATAATAACTTTTATTTATATAGTGCCTCTAACATAGTAAAACATCCCAAGGCGTTTCACAGCAGTGTTACAGACAATCAAATAAATTTGACACCGAGCCACAGAAGAAATTAAGGCCGGTGATAAGCTTGTTTAAAGAGGTAGGTTTTAATGAGCGTCTGAAAGGAGGAAAGAGGTAGAGAGGCATAGAGGTTTAGGGAGGGAGTTCCAGAGCTTAGAGCCCAGGCAGCTGAAGGTGCATCCACCGATGGTTGAGCAGTTACAATGAGGGATGTTCAAGAGGCCAGAATTTGAAGAGCGCAGACATCTTGTGGGGTTGTGAGGCTGAAAAAGATTACAGAGATAGGGAGGAGCAAATCCATGGAGTGATTTGTAAACAAGGATGAGAATTTTGAAATCGAGGCATTGTTTAATTGGGAGCCTGATACGTATGCTTATCACTATAACAAATCACACATGGCCCATTGCTGGAGCTGATCACCTTGTGACCTTTAGGTTTAATGTAAACTCCAAAAGTGAAACCTGCACAAGGAGCCTGCTTTATATCTTTATATAGGGAGGCAGCACGAGGTGCAGTAATGTGCCGACTACGTGTGTGGGAAGTGCATCCGCCTGCAGCTCCTAACGGACCGCATTGTGGCCTTGGAGCTGCGGGTGGATTCACTCTGGAGCATCCACAATGCTGAGAATGACGTGAATAACATGTTTAGTGAGTTGGTCTTACCGCAGGTAAAGGGTACACAGCCAGATAAGGAATGGATGACCAACAGGAAAAGCAGTGCAAGGGAGGTAGTGCAGGGGTCCCCTGCGGTCATCCCCATTCAAAACAGATACACCACTTTGGGTACTGTTGAGGGGGATGACTCATCAGGGGAGGGCAGCAGCAGCCAAGTTCATGGCACCGCGGGTGGCTCTGCTGCACAGGAGGGCAGGAAAAAGAGTGGGAGAGCTATAGTGATAGGGGATTCAATTGTAAGGGGAATAGATAGACATTTCTGCGGCTGCAACCGAGACTCCAGGATGGTATGTTGCCTCCCTGGTGCAAGGGTCAATGATGTTTTCGGAATAGGTGCAGGGCAGTCTGAAAAGGGAGGGTGAACAGCCAGTTGTCGTGGTCCAACGATATAGGTAAAAAATGAGATGAGGTCCTACGAGACGAATTTAGGGAGCTAGGAGCTAAATTAAAAAGTACGACCTCAAAAGTAGTCATCTCAGGATTGCTACCAGTGCCATGTGCTAGTCAGAGTAGGAATCGCAGGATAGCTCAGATGAATACATGGCTTGAGGAGTGGTGCAGAAGGGAGGGATTCAAATTCCAGGGATATTGGAACCGGTTCTGGGGGAGGTGGGACTAGTACAAATCGGACCGTCTACACCTGGGCAGGATCGGAACCAATGTCCTCGGGGGAGTGTTTGCTAATGCTGTTGGGGAGGAGTTAAACTAATATGGCAGGAGGATGGAACCTATGCAGGGAGACAGAGGGAAGCAGAATGGGGGTAGAATCAAAAGATAGAAGGAAGAAAAGTAAAAGTGGAGGGCAGAGAAACCTAAGGCAAAAAGCAAAAAGAGCCGCATTACAGCAAAATTCTAAAGGAGCAAAGTGTGTTCGAAAGACAAGCCTGAAGGCTCTGTGCCTCATTGTGAGGAGTATTCGGAATAAGGTGGACAAATTAACTGCGCAGATAGCAGATAGCAGTTAACGGATATGATGTAATTGGCATCACGGAGACATGGCTCCAGGGTGACCAAGGCTGGGAACTCAACTTTCAGGGGTATTCAACATTTATGAAGGATAGGGAGCTGGCCATCCTAGACTGGGTGATGTGTAATGAGAAAGGACTAATTAGCAATCTTGTTGTGCGAGGCCCCTTGGGGAAGAGTGACCATAACATGGTAGAAGTCTTTATTAAGATGGAGAGTGACACAGTTAATTCAGAAACTAGGGTCCTGAACTTAAGGAAAGGTAACTTCGATGGTTTGAGGCGTGAATTGGCTAGAATAGACTGGCAAATGATACTTAAAGGGTTGACGGTGGATAGGCAATGGCAAACATTTAAAGATCACATGGATGAACTTCAGCAATTGTACATCCTTGTCTGGAGTAAAAATAAAACAGGGAAGGTGGCTCAACCGTGGCTAACAAGGGAAATTAAGGATAGTGTTAAATCCAAGGAAGAGGCATATAAATTGGCCAGAAAAAGCAACAAACCTGAGGACTGGGAGAAATTTAGAATTCAGCAGAGGAAGACAAAGGGTTTAATTAAGAGGGGGAAAATAAAGTACGAGAAGAAGCTTGCCGGGAACATAAAAACTGACTGCAAAAGCTTTTATAGATATGTGAAGAGAAAAAGATTAGTGAAGACAAACGTAGGTCCCTTGCAGTCGGATTCAGGTGAATTTATAATGGGGAACAAAGAAATGGAAGACCATTTGAACAAATACTTTGGTTCTGTCTTCACGAAGGAAGACACAAATAATGTTTCGGAGGTACTAGGGGACCGAGGGTCTAGTGAGAAGGAGGAACTGAAGGATATCCTTATTAGGCGGGAAATTGTGTTAAGGAAATTGATGGGATTGAAGGCCAATAAATCCCCGGGGCCTGATAGTCTACATTCCAGAGTAATTAAGGAAGTGGCCCTAGAAATAGTGGATGCATTGGTGATCATTTTGCAACAGTGTATCGACTCTGAATCAGTTCCTATGGACTGGAGGGTTGCTAATGTAACACCACTTTTTAAAAAGGGAGGGAGAGAGGAAGCGGATAATTATAGACTAGTTAGCCAGACATTATTAAGGATGAAATAGCAGCGCATTTGGAAAGCAGTGACAGGATCGGTCCAAGTCAGCATGGATTTATGAAAGGGAAATCATGCTTGACAAATCTTCTGGAATTTTTTGAGGATGTAACTAGAGAGTGGACAAGGGAGAACCAGTGGATGTGGTGTATTTGGACTTTCAAAGGCTTTTGACAAGGTCCCACACAAGAGATTGGTGTACAAAATCAAAGCACATGGTATTGGGGGTAATATACCGATGTGGATAGAGAACTGGTTGGCAGACAGGAAGCAGAGAGTCGGGATAAACGGGTCCTTTTCAGAATGGCAGGCAGTGACTAGTGGGGTGCCGCAGGGCTCAGTGCTGGGACCCCAGCTCTTTACAATATACATTAATGATTTAGATGAAGGAATTGAGTGTAATATTTCCAAGTTTGCAGATGACACTAAACTGGGTGGCGGTGTGATATGTGAGGGGGACGCTAAGAGACTGCAGGGTGACTTGGACAGGTTAGGTGAGTGGGCAAATGCATGGCAGATGCAGTATAATGTGGATAAATGTGAGGTTATCCACTTTGGGGACAAAAACACGAAGACAGAATTTTATCTGAATGGTGGCAGATTAGGAAAAGGGAGGTGCAATGAGACCTGGGTGTCATGGTTCATCAGTCATTGAAAGTTGGCATACAGGTACAGCAGGCGGTGAAGAAGGCAAATGGTATGTTGGCCTTCATAGCTCGGGGATTTGAGTATAGGAGCAGGGAGGTCTTACTGCAGTTGTTCAGGGCCTTGGTGAGGCCTCACCTGGAATATTGTGTTCAGTTTTGGTCTCCTAGTCTGAGGAAGGACGTTCTTGCTATTGAGGAAGTGCAGCGAAGGTTCACCAGACTGATTCCCGGGATGGCAGGACTGACATATGAGGAGAGACTGGATCAACTGGGCCTTTATACATTGGAGTTTAGACGGATGAGAGGGGATCTCATAGAAACATATAAGATTCTGACGGGACGGGACAGGTTTGATGTGGGTAGAATGTTCCCGATGTTGGGGAAGTCCAGAACCAGGGGACAGAGTCTTAGGATAAGGGGTAAGCCATTTAGGAGATGAGGAGAAACTTCTTCACTCAGTGAGTTGTTAACCTGTGGAATTCCCTGCCGCAGAGAGTTGTTGATGCCAGTTCACTGGATATATTCAAGAGGGAGTTAGATATGGCCCTTATGGCGAAAGAGATCAAGGGGTATGGAGAGAAAGCAGAAAAGGGGTACTGAGGGAATGATCAGCCATGATCTTATTGAATGGTGGTGCAGGCTCGAAGCGCCAAATGGCCTACTCCTGCACCTATTTTCTATGTTTCTATGTTTGAACTCATTATTGAGGCCGGAAGATTGTAAAGCACCCAATTGAAAGATGAGGTGTTGTGTCTCGAGCTTCATTGGAATAGTGTAGTAGACCGAGGACAGAGAGGTTATAGTGGGATGGAGAATTAAAATTGCAAGCAACCGGAAGCTCTGGTCACACTTGCGGACTGACAGCGGCTTTCAGCAAAACGATCGGCATTTGGTCTCCCCAATGTAGAGGAGACCGCATTGTGAGCTGCGAAAACAGTAAATTAAGTTGAAAGTACAAGTAAATCGCCGTTTCACCCGGGAGTAGCGTTTGGTGTCCTGGATGGTGGTAATGAAGGAGGTGACAGGACAGGTGTTGCATCCCTTGCATGGGAAGGTGCTGGGGGAGGGAGAGCAGGTGTTGGGGGTGATGGAAGTTTGGTGCCTTGTCATTCTGAACCGCATAAAGACGATTTCTGCGTGGTGCAATTCCTAAGCTGGTTAACAGCTTAATTGCTTTCCATCCCCACAATTGAAAATTAATAAAAAAGCTAACTGAAGATAGAATCTTCTTTGCACATTTAAAAGAGCAGGGGAACGGTGTGTGTTTGCGTGGGGGCGGGTGTAGGGAAAGAGAAAGGCGGAAAGGGTACTTTCAAAAGAAAATAATTCCTCCTGCTAGATAATGTTAAAATATTCTTGAAAAAAACAAGGGGGTTAAATTTAAAATTTCCTTTTCCTTCTCCATGGAGATCATCGTTAAGTATATTTACTGCGCTTAGCATCAGGTGAAAGCTACTACTACACCAACACAAGTGATGACACCAATAAACAAATGGTTCCATTATATGCAGCTTGACTTCTGGCCTAGTTCTGAATGCCACTTGGGAAAACATTTAAACTGGGGGAAATTTAGTACCAGCTTACAACTGAAGTGTATAAGGCCAATACCGATCCCAACTGATATACACAATATATGGGGAGTGTAACAGGATCCATACATTGTATTTAATCCATGTTGTATGTCAGTTGGGTATTTGATGCTGGCACTGGGGCCCAAAATAAAACTGCTTTTATGCGATGTGAGACCCAAAGCAGGTTGCAACCGGAAGATTGGCTGCTGGGAAAGTTCAGTTAAAAACAAGGGAACAGATTGGGGATTGAATTTGAGACTTTTCTGGTTTGTGTGCTGATAATTCTTTCCTGAGTTTATGATAGTTATAAGATTGTGCTGGTAAGTAAGTTTGTCTCAAAGTTAGTCTACTTCAAAAATAAAGTATGTAAAATATATGCTTACTAGCTGTTTATTCTTTAGTATTTGTCAGTTTGAAGTACTGACAAACATAAAATTTAGGATCAAAAGTTCTTAGATATAACAAGGCATGAGGAGCTAAAAAATATTGTTTAGCTCTCCACTTTTCAAGTACAATAGAACATTCTTACAATGTGTACATGTCGATAAAGGATGTGCAACAGGCGACTATACCAATGTTGTCCAACAGAAATTGCTGACGAGCCACAGGTGTGGTTACAGCAACACAGTTTTAGCCACTTGTATTCATTTTAGTAGAAAGTGCCTTACATACACTCACACAATACAGGTAAATGTGCTTCAAGTGTATATTTATCAAACATCTACCACCATTCACCAACCAAGGAAGCAAAGCACTCATAACGATCAAAAAACACTTGCAAACTCTGCTTTTAATCAAACCATTTTACCAACTAATATACAAAAAGTTTAAAGTACACATGTATGCACCATGCGAATATGAGTTTTGATATCAATCATGTGCCCATGTATGGTGTCCATTATTCAATTTACCAATCAGAAATGCTATTATCCACATCTGGATTCCCAATTAGTCACATGTGGGTAGTAGCTGCTGTCGTGGACAACACTGAACTATACTATTTGAGGACTGAAACTGTGAATTGCTAACTTTCATACATTACATCATTATCAAGTTTACTTACAGTAGGATTTGTAGTTAGCTGAACCATCTAATACCGTTTAACAACAACAACTTGCATTTATATTGCACTTTAACATAGTAAAATGTCCCAAGGCACATCGCAAGAGCGTCATCAAACAAAATTTGACACCGAGTTACAAAAGGGGATATTAGGATAGGTGCACCAATGTCATCCCCAGCATCGACCACGCTCGATCAACTCCGTTGGGTGGGCCACGACGTCCGCATGTCCGATACGAGACTCCCAAAACAATCGCTCTACTCGGAGCTCCGACATGGCAAGCGAGCCCCAGGTGAGCAGACGAAGCGCTTCAAGGACCCTCAAAGCCTCCTTGAAAAAGTGCAACATCCCCACCGACACCTGGGAATCCCTGGCCCAAGACTGCACAAAGTGGACGAAAAGCATCCGGGAAGGCGCCAAACACCTTGAGTCTCTACACCGAGAGCAAGCTGAAGCCAAGCATAAACTGTGGATGGAACGCACGGCAACCCAAGCACCTCACCTACCCATTCCTTCACCTGTGACAGAGACTGTAGATGCCGCATAGGACTCAGCAGCCACATGAGAACTCATTTTTAGTGTGGAAGCAAGTCATCCTTGACTCTGAGGGACTGCCTAAGAAGACTAAGATTAGGGCAAAAAGAGATAGGTTTTAAGCAGTGTCTTAAAGGAGGAAAGAGAAGCAGAGAGGTTTAGGGAGGGAATTCCAGAGCTTAGGGGCTTGGTAACTGAAGGCAGGGTTGCCAATGGTGAAGCAATTAAAATCAGGGATGCTCAAGAGGCTAGAATTGGAGCGCATATATCTCAGAGGGTTGTAGGATTGGAGGAGAATACAAATTTAGCGGGGTAAGGCCATGGCAGGATTTGAAAACAAAGATGAGAATTTTAAAATCGAGGCATTGCTTAACTGGAAGCCAGTATAGATCAGCGATCACAGAGGTGATGGGTGGTTTGGACTTGGTGCGAGTTAGGACACAGGCAGCAGAGTTTTGGACAAGCTTAGGTTTATGGCTGGTGGAAGATGGGAGGCCAGCCAATAGTACATTGTAATAGTCAAGTCTAAAGGTAACTAAAGCATGGTTGAAGGTTTCAGCAGCTGATGAGCTGAGGCAGGGATGGAGTCGGGTGATGTTACTGATGTGGAAATATGCGGTCTTTGTGATGGCAATGGATATGTGGTCGGAAGCTCATTTCAAGGTCAAATACGATAACAACATTGTGAATAGTCTGGTTCAGTCTCAGACAGTTGCCAATGAGAGATAGAGTCGGTGGCCAGGGAGTTTGTGCCGGGGACTGAAGACAATGGCTTTAATCTTCCCAATATTTAGTTGGGAGGAAATTTCTGCTCATCCAGTACTCCTTACAATCTTCTCCTCACCTGACATCTGCAAACAATGCACTTTCCAGGAACGGTCACTGGTTCGTGATCAGAAGTGAGCATTATGGCTGTTCCGCCGTCCCCAGCTGACTAGCCCAAGAACGCTGAGACCAATTGGAATAACCATTTTCCTGTCTCAGCTGAGATGAGCTAATTCAGTACAGACAGTGGTCAAGTCTCATTTGTTGAGCTCAATACCAGGCAATGAATTTACCATCTGAGCCATCTGGGGAGCTAATATATACTAAAATTTGCAACCGAGTTTGAATTTCTGGTTGGAAAATGGAGCAGTTGTAGTTGTCACATACATGCATGGGAACAGCTTTATTTTGGCATTTCTAAGATGCGTGCAGAAGCAAGCAATTTTATTGCAGAATCACCCTGGTACGCAGGAAGAAAGAAATCCTATTGTGTTGTTTTACGGAATGCACTGCCATAGAGCATCCTGAATACTAATGGAACTAAAACAGTCAAAAAATGTAAATATTCTTCCAATTCAGAGGAAACTAAGTGGATCTGAGCTTTGAGCACTGTCATAAGTGCTTTGCTTCCAATGAACTAAAGCTAAATTTAATTTACAAATAACTATAACATATCCTCTTTATGTGAATGAAAAATATCAATTTGTTTTTTTAAGATTTGTGGTCCCTGTAGCTACCTTCAGTTCCTGAATTAATGTATTATTCATGTTAGCTGCTTCCATTCATTTCACTGTGGTTCATTTTTTCATTTGTTACCACTGTAACCATTATCTGTGGCTAATCTCAGTTTCCTCTGTCAAAAGGCTTACCACAAACTTCCGTTGTGGAGTCATGAAAGGAAACCATTATCTGTGCTGTTCTTTCCAGGCAGATACAATGTGGTTACAATGCACATATTTATAAAAAAAGAATTATAGCATATAAGCCGGCTAAAAGTTACCTTTCCATTCAAATATAACTTTAAACAAAAGTAACATTCTGATAATTTCTACGTACACAAAAAGTTAAAAGATACAGAGAAATGCTTCACTCTTTTCTCTTGATTGACTTCCTCCTCCCCATCGCAAAGGCAGAGTCAGGAGTTGTACCTCAACCACTGATAGAGGTCTTATGCTGCAGGCATTATAATTTGGCATTAATACAGTCCCCTCAAGATTTCTTATAAAAAATTCTAATCTTATGGTTGCAAAAATGTGTTTAAAATTTAATCTCATAGCAGTGGTAAGCAGCTAGCAGAATAGTTGAACTGCTTTCATGCACTGTAAATCAAATAAATATCAGACTCTATTCCCTCTTTGAAAATATTTCAAAATCATGCGAGGTCTTGACAGAGTAGATAGAGAGAAGCTATTCCCATTGGCAGAAAGGTCGAGAACCAGAGGATGCAGATTTTAAGTGACTGACAAAAGAACATAAGAAAAAACTTTTTTACATAACGAGTGATTCGGATCTGGAATGCACTGCCCGAAAAGATGGTGGAGGCAGACTCAATCACGACTTTCAAAATGAAGTTGGATAAGTATTTGAAAGAAAATTTTTTGCAGGGCTACAGGGAAAAGACACGGGAGTGAGACTAGCTGAAGTGCTCTTGCAGAGAGCCGGCACGGGCTTGACGGGCCGAATGGCTGCCTTCCGTGCTGTAACCATTCTATGGGCCCAAATTTCCCCAAGAGTTGCTCTGTTTTTTTTGAAGTAGCTTTTTTTGGAGTAACTTAAAAATCACAAATTTGCCCATTTAACGTGCTCCAATGTAAGTCAGTTAGTTAGGTTTTTTTCTAGTTTAGTTTGTTCTCTCCAAAAGGAGGCGTGACAAGCCACTTACGCCTCTTCTGGCATAGAAGCAAATTTGGCTAGCTGAAAGTTACTCCAAACTAACTTAGGCCAGTGTATGTGGCCACTTTTGTAGGAACAGAAAAACCTTACTTACATTTAAGAAATCAGCGCAGGTAGCCAGAGATAGGGGGGGGGGGGGGTGAGTTAGAGGATTCCAAAGCATCAGCACAGCATTACAACATCTTCAGCACAACAGCTGCACAACATCATCAAAAATAAATGAAAGATAAATCAGCTACTGAAAATAGAAAAGTCCTAACTTGCCGACTGCAGGACGCACCGGCTAGCCCTCCCGCCAGGGTTAGGGGCGGCAGGCATGCGTGACTGTAGTGGTGAGGGATTTTTACTGTTTACAGTCGACCTTAAATGTTGCATGGTCCTAATGGAGGATGATTCAGTTTTGATGCAGAACATCTTTTATTGTAAATTTTACAGTGCATTTCAATGACACCAACAACAACAACAGGAAAGAAAGTCTGCACCAATCCCTCACCCACATCTCTGGGAAAGTGCACTTCCTCATAGGGTCGGTGATGGTGTTGGGGGGTGTTGGGGGCCCGGCTTGGATCTGACCGGTGGCTGGTGCGTGGAGTGAAGTGGGAGTGGCATTTGAGTCTCCGGCCTTTGTGCCCTGATTGCAGAAGCCAGCTACTTCATGGCATCTTCCATTGTCTGCACACCCTCTGAAATGCCCACCCTCATTTCCCATCTTAGTGCAGAGATCTCACCCGACACGTGTCGAGTCCTCATCACGTACCCCACTGATGGCAGCCACAAGTGATCTTGTGAGGGCATTGGTCTCCTCACCCAATGAAACAACCTGATTAACCTCTGATGAGGGCTGCCTCTCAGGAGAGACTGGTCGGCTTCTCCTTCCCCTCGCACCCCTCCAGACGGTAGAGGACTGGGTGTCCCAAGATGCATTTCCTGACCGCCACTGGGACCCGCGACCTCGGAAGCCGTGAACCCATGGAAGATTGCCGAAGAGCTCATGGAGGGTTCTGGCAGTGTGATGCCCTGTGATATGTCCGGATCCAAATCGCGGTCAGCATTCTCCTGAGCACACATTTCCATGGACCCCTCCTCCCCCCACCCGCCTTGGTCTGAAGTGCATGCATCTGGATCCTCAGGATCTGAGGAGTGTCTTCTTCTTCTGCAAACGACAACAGAATGGTTAGCAGCACAGGAGAGGGCAGGATGGGTGGCATGAGTAGTCTCACACATAGCAGGCCAATCAGCAAGTTGATTTGAAGGGCGACTATGCATTTTAATGACTCACCCTCACCCTCGCGCATGGGTCCAGCTTGTGCAGAGCTGATTCTTTTTCTGCCAGTGCGAGTCAGCAAGGCAGCAACCCTCTGTTCCAGGGGTGTCAGTTGGTGCAGATTTGGCGGACCTCCTCCTGTTCTAGTTCTCTCCCTCTTGTTGTGGGCCAATTTCTTCTGCAAAGTTGAAAATATTAATTGTCAGACATGGTGCGCTTCTGATGGGTGGGACGCCTACAGATGCTCACATTTTCCACTGCAATTCAATTTAAAGATGAAGATATTACTTACACTCACTACTTGATCAACGTTCTGCCATTTCTTCTTGCACTGGCTTCCAGATCTTGCGGTGTTGACCCCAGCGGAGAATTCTTCTGCAACGAGGTTCCATCTTTTTCTCATTTCCTTGGGTGATACCTTTGACGGACCACTCTTGCTGATATCCAGCTCCAGCCATTTCTCCTCAATTACAGTCACTAATTTCTCCACTTCCTCTTGGAGGAAATTCTTGGTTTGTCTTGCACGATTTTGCGCCATTTGCCTATTGGACTCAAACGCAGATAATGTTCAAAGATCACACTTACACCTCTCCAGCACTCCTTTCCACTCCCTCAGCCACACAAAAATCAATATTTAGACCTCACCTTTATATATGCTCCATAACCATTTATTCTGAGGACGCTCTCCCTTTAATTGGCCAATTGCCCAGCTTCCTGTTGCACTGCGCATGCGCGCAAACTGTTCCGTCCAGTGGGCATGCACTCAAATGGTCATGCGTGCCCTTGCCAGCACTACACATAACGCTGGGCACAAGCCCCGCCCTCCCCTGCGCTGAACAAGCACGGCCAAAGCTCCGCCACCCCCCAGGCTCTGCAGCGCGACGCCAATGGATCCGGACAACGAGGGAACGGCCAAATTCAAAAATAAATTTTTGCCACTGTTTTTCCCCCAGGAAGTTAGCGCACCATCTCCAACTACACCGCTCTAAGCGGCTGGGGAAATTTGGGACCCATGCTTTCATTATTTCTTCCCTGTGCCTAATTGTTTTTTTTGCCATCCATGCTTGTCATTTTTGTGCTACATAGATTATTTTACATAATGTATGCACATAAGGCATTAGTAGCTGTTCAGAGAAGGTTCACTCGGTTGATTCCAGAGATGAGGGGGTTGGCTTATGAGGATAGGTTGAGTAGGTTGGGCCTATACACATTGGAGTTCAGAAGAATGAGAAGTGATCTTATTGAAATTTATAAGATAATGAGGGGGCTCGACAGGGTGGATGCAGAGGGGATATTTCCACTCATAGGGGAAACTAGAACTAGGGGACATAGTCTTAGAATAAGGGACCACCCGTTTAAAACTAAGATGAGAAATTTCTTCTCTCAGAGGGTTGTAAATCTATGGAATTCTCTGCCCCAGAGAGCTGTGGAGGCTGGGTCATTGAATATATTTAAGGCGGAGATAGACAGATTTTTGAGCGATAAAGGAGTAAAGGGTTATGGGGAGCAGGCAGAGAAGTGGAGCTGAGTCCAGGATCAGATCAGCCATGATCTTATTGAATGGCGGAGCAGGCCTGAGGGGCCAAATGGCCTACTCCTGCTCCCATTTATGTTCTTACATAACATCTAGTTAAAAGCCAACGCATCTGATCCTGATGCGAATACAGGTTGAATCTTCCTTATCCAGAGCCCTCGTGACCTGGCCTATGCTGAATCAGGGAATTTTTCTCGACAAGTGGTGGTCACGTTAAATTGGACGATACAGGTACTGAGCACGGGGATTTTGGGGGTGGCTGGCTTGGGACTGGGAGTGCGGCAGAGAGATCATGGGGGGGGGGGGGCGGGGAGGTGGTGGATCGCAGGGTCAGGCCAGCGATTGCGGGAGTCGGCAGCGAGGAAGGACAATTTGTTCATGTCGGAGTTCTGCGCATGCGCCACGCGGTGGCTGGGAATTGTTTGGGACGAGGGGTGGTTCCGGATAAGGGAGCTCAAATGCTAAGCAGCTCAAATTTCACATTCACTAAAAAGCTATCAATCAAAAAGTATTTAAATACTTTTTCACTATCTGCAAAAAATATCTCAGTGAAATGGAGCCACTCCTATTCTGGAATGTTTTCCAAGTCCTTTGATTTGGTCCCTCACTCAACCCATGATGAGGAAGACATGAACATCTGCAATCCACTCCGCTGAACCATTTCTCCGTCGGAGGGAGGACGCATAGTTGCTGTTTAAATTATTCAGACGCACATCCGTGATTGTACATTGGTGCAACGTGGGGAGAAGTGGAACTGGAATGCAGTACTGGAAAATTGCCTGTAAGTGCGAAGGCTGCAGTGCAAGTTTTAAAATGTTGGCATCGACGAGATCCGCCCCTGTGTCAGAGCACCGATTGAAATGCCAAGCATGGGTGGCTTCTTTGAACATCCGGATGTCCCAGGCCATAACCCCAGCCAGAATACTACCGAGGATCCCAGCTCTGCCTCTGCATATTGTACTGGGCGATAGGGACAGAGAAAGCAAGAGCAGCAGGATATCCGGACGCTGCTCCTCCTCCCCCTTCAACGCCAGCCCTCCATGTAGCGGATGGAAGTTCTGCCCTCGCACCCCCAGCAGGAATTCCCTGCGTATCATCTTGAGGCCAGAGACCCATTGTTTGCTGGTTTCCCAGCCCCGTAATAACTTGCTCGCCTGACTCTCACCCCAGGAGTGATGCTGACCCTGAGCAAATTGGGGACCTAGATCTCTAAAATAAAATTAATAACATTATAAGGATAAAACATTAACATTTTATTTAAAGCGACAACACTCTAACGCCCGTCTTATAACAGTTCTCGCCTGCGCAGAACTGCCGCTCTTGGGCTTTGTGTTTGCCGTCTGCTTCAGTCCCAGATCGAGGATAATGAGCCTCGAGTTCCGATATTTTTCATGCCTCCAGGCGTCTGCAACTTTCCGGCTTCTCACACACACATTTTGACTCCTGGAAACACATTTGGGACGTCTAATGACGGTGCCCAGTCATTTTCCCTTTCCCCAAGGTGGAGTACTCTGTTTATATTTCATCTGATGAAATGAATTAAGATTGAAAGTTAGTTGAAACTAGATCTGCAATGGGCTGCGCCTTTGACAAACGAGAAAGTTGTACGCAGAGTGAGACCACTTGCTTATCACCCTCTGGTGGCTGCTGACAACAACGCAATAATGTTACCATGAATGCAAAAAAAAGAGTGGCAGTAAGCCTAATGTTGTTGTTTCTTTCATTGTCATTTCTTGCCCACTGACTTTTTAAAGGAGTGGTATGCCTGGTTCAGCGGTGTGGGATTGTAGATGTTCAGGTCCTTATAATAGGTTGAGTGAGGGACCAAATCAAAGGACTTGGAAAACATTCCGGGATAGGAGTAGCTCCTGGGATATTTTTTGCAGATAGTGAATAAGTATTAAAATACTTTTTGATTGATAGCTTTTTAGTGAATGTGAAATTTGAGCTGCTTAGCACTATTAGTCTTAATTAAAATTGGTAGCTAAATATTTGCACTGATTTAAAGGGCAGACCACTGTGCATTAAAACAAAAATTACATTCCAGTAGTTTTGGCTTAAAAAATGTTTTTTTTTGTGTTGCGTATTCTTTACCTGTCAACAAATTTGCCAGGGCTGACACTTGTATTTTTCAGCTCATTGGGAGTGGTCAGTATTCGTTCATGGGATGTGGGTGTTGCTGGCAAAGCCAGCATTTATTTTTTTTAATGTTCATTCTTGTCCGATCAACTCCAGCGCCAAAGATCACTTTGCGCTACTACACTTGATCTTAGCCAAAAGGCCGAGAGGGGAAGCTGCATCGTTCCTGGAAACACTGCAATACCAGGTCGATGCGTGGAGTGGAAAGAGCTAGCCCCTGTTCCATCTCTGCAAAGCCAGCATTTATTGCCCATCCCTGATTGCCCTTGAGAAGATGGTGGTGACCGTCTTTTTGAACCGCTGCAGTCCGTGTGGTGAAGGTCCTCCCACAGCGCTGTTAGGGAGAGTGTTCCAGGATTTTGACCCAGTGACGATGAAGGAATGGCGCTATACTTTCAAGTCAGGATGGTGTGTGATTTGAAGGGGAACATGGAGATTCCCATACGCCTGCTGCCCTTGTCCTTCTAAGTGGTAGAGGTCGTGGGTTTGGGTGCTGCCAGAGAAGCTTTGGCGAGTTGCTGCAGTGCATCTTGTAGATGGTACACACTGCAGCCATGATACGTTGGTGGTGGAGGGGGTGAATGTTTAAGGCGGTGGATTGGGTGCCAAATCAAGCAAGCTGCTTTGTCCTGAATGATGTTGAGCTTCTTGAGTGTTTTTGGAGCTGCACACATCCACGCAAGTGGAGAGTATTCCATCACACTCCTGACTTCTGCCTTGTAGACAGTAGAAAGGCTTTGGGGAATCAGGAGGTGAGACACTCGCTGCAGAATACCTAGTCTCTGATCTGCTCTTGTTGCCACAGTATTTATGTGGCTGGTCCAGTTAAGTTTCTGGTCAATGGTGATCCCCAGGATGTTGATGGTGGGTGATTCGGCGATGGTAGTGCCGTTGAATGTCAAAGAGCGGTGGTTAAACTCTCGCTTGTTGGAGGTAGTCATTGCCTGGCACTTGTGTGGCATGAATGTTACTTGCCACTTATCAGCCCAAGCCTGAAAGTCGGCCAGGTCTTGCTGCATGCGGGCATGTACTGCTCCATTATCTGATGCATTGCAAATGGCATTGAACACTGTGCAGTCATCAGCGAACATCCCTACTTCTGACCTTATGATACCACAGGTTTTCATTTTCCTCGTGTGGGATATATGCTTATATGCTTCTAAAAGCCCTTACTATATACTTCCCTTTTAAGTCTAAGTTTAGTCTATTTATCCATGGAAGCTGCATCATTTGATGCACCTCTTTTTCACCTTATATCTTATGTATCTTATTTCAAGCTTTATCCAGCCCATATTTGAAGATTTCCCCACTGCTAATCTGTTTATTTCTAATAATAGGAGTGTTCCACTATGTAACCAACAACAATGTATTTATATAGAGCCTTTATCGTAGTTAAATGTCTCAAGTAGTAAAACAAAATTTGACATCGAGCCACATCAGGAGAGATTAAGGCAGATGACCAGATGTTTAGCCAAAGAGGTAAGTTTTAAGGAGTGTCTTGAAGGAGGAAGAGAGACGGCGAGGTTTAGGGAGGGAATTTCAGAGCTTGGGACCTCGGCAGCTGAAGGCACAGTCACCAATGGTTGAGCGATTAAAATCAGGGATGCTCAAACGGCCAGAATTAGAGGAATGCAGATATCTCGGGGGGGATTTGGAGCTGGAGGAGATTACAGAGGTAGGGAGGGGTGAGGCCATGGAGGGATTTGAAAACAAGTTTGAGAATTTTAAAATTGAGGCGTTGCTTAACCGGGAGGCAATGTAGGTCAGCGAGCACAGGGGTGATGGGTAAATGCAACTTAGTGCGAGTTAGGATAAGGGCAGCCGAGTTTTGGACACTTCAAGTTTACGTAGGGTAGAACATGGAAGGCCAGCCAGGAGTGCGTTGGAATCCACTATATATTATCAGAACCACTGATTTACGTTGACTGAGTAAGTCAAATTAAATTGTTATTACATAGGTTTATACTAATATTTTTGGGATTAAGTTCTGCAATCCTGTCCATCTTTCTGTAAAAATTATAAATCACTGGCTTTGATTATTTCTATATATTCCTTTTTATATGTGCACAATTATTTCTTTGTCTCATCTTTTTCAGGCCAGAATACACAGCAAGATGGTAGGTAATATGTAGTTAGCTGTAGGTAGGCACCTATTTAGCAGCACCTGAAACATTTTAGCTGACAATGGTTCCAAAATTCCCTTCTCCTGTTTTCCCTTACTTACATTGCTGCATTAATTAAAATGTTTTCAATCTAAAAGAATAAACAAAACACAGCTGTCTATAATTAGTCTTTATATTTGTGAAATATCTACCTAAAAGATTTCATTTTGTTGGAGCTAAAAAGCTAATCAAAGCCAGAGAGTTACAGTTTTCAGTTGGAGAATTAACAACTACATCTGTGTATATCTGAATCTGACACCTGGGAGTCCCTGGCCAAAGACCGCTCTAAGTGAAGGAAGTGCATCTGAGAGGGCGCTGAGCACCTCGAGTCTCATCACCGAGAGCATGCAGAAATCAAGCGCAGGCAGCGGAAGGAGCGTGCCACCCACCCTTTCCCCCAACCTGTGACAGAGACTGTGGTTCTCATATTGGACTGTTCAGCCACCTAAGGACTCATTTTAAGAGTGGAAGCAAGTCTTCCTCGATTTCAAGGGACTGCCTATGATGATGATGATGATGTGGAGAATCTTCTACCTTAGGGCCTAGGCAGCGTACATGATTATATAAATGCAACAATTTAAAGTGTATTTTTCCTCAGACAATAGCAGTGTTTGAGTTTGTTTATCCGAATGATTTCACAACGAGCTGGAGCATGACTTTTTGAATTAACATTTCACAGGAAAACTATTTTCAAGTGCCGAATTTTAATTCTTTGCCTCTTGTTCCAGTTCTCTCTGGGGCTTTCGCTTTGCCATTCATGCTTATTTATATTATTTATTATTGAAACCACAAACAAATCAAGGACCAGTGTGCAATCTGTATATTCTGACAAGTAAACAATAAACGTTATGTTTACCTGAGTTAAATTTTTCAAATTTGTTCGAGCTTTTTTATTAAATAATTTTGGAAAATCAGCCCAAGAAATTTTGTTCGAATGCTTCTTTCAGTTTTTATTATTTGGTAAGACTCATAACAAAATGTTGATTTTCAAAAGTTATGTCTTCTATTCATGTTTTTGAATATATGTAAAAATGCTCATATGCACACATATAAATACATTTAAAAAATCGAATCTGTAAAATATAGTTCAACATTTTTTATTAAAGGTGTTAGTTTCAGTTAAAAACAAATCTAGTTCAAATGCACAGCTGTGAACATTACAAATGGAATTGTGGTTAAAATTCTGTCAGTGGAAGATTTCAAATAGAAAATATTGGATGCATTTTTTAAATAGTAAAAAAATGCAATATACATTGAAGATGAAATATTGTTGAACAAATGAATCATTTTTTCAATGCAGCAAAATAGAGCTTCTGTTGCCACAAAATCAAGTTAAACTCTGCAGCATGAGTGCAGCTTGTGGGCTGCAAGCTAACAGCCAACCAGCCCATAGATGTTGTTGCTGAGTAGGTGAACCTGTCAAGCTTGGAATAAATGTGTTCACTGTTTAATTAAATATCCATGTCATCTATCTTGTACTTCAGTGTTCTTACACTATTTTCTAACATCTGTGCTCATACCTTACCAAGAATGCATGCCTCACAGTTTGAGAACTGCTACCCTGGAGGATTGATAATATGCAAATTTTCCAGCTGCTACTAGAATTTAAAAAAAAATTGGTTTGCATTATTGAATCTGCATGCCTATCGGTTGTTAGACCTTTATTGGCAGTGGGAGCATTAGATATGAACGCATTGTAGTCAAATGATGCTTAAGTTAAATAATAAGGAATTCTCATGTGCTTGTGTTATTCTTTGAAAAATGTCGTATTTTGGTTTATATAATTTTTTTCTTTCACACTTAGGAATTGTTGTAGCTGACTATGCTGTGTTTAGTTGTGGTTAATATGTTGGATTAACTGAATCAGTAATTCTTTTAGACAACTCAATAATCTGAACTCAGCTGTTGGTCTGACTCCCAAAGTTTGGGTCCATCAATAAAAGAAAGAATTGGATTCCTATAGCACCTTTCATAACCACCGGACGTCTCAAAGCGCTTTACAGCCAATGAAGTACTTTTGGAGTGTAGTCACTGTTGTAATGTAGGAGACGTGGCAGCCAATTTGCGCACAAGCAAGCTCCCACCAACAGCAATATGATAATGACCAGATAATCTGTTTTTTTTGTTATGTTGATTGAGGGATAAATATTGGCCAGGACACCGGGGATAACTCCCCTGCTCTTCTTCGAAATAGTGCCATAGGCTCTTTTACGTACACCTGAGAGAGCAGATGGGGTCTCGGTTTAACGCCGCATCCAAAAGACGTTAAACTGAGTGATGGTCAAGATAAGTAGAAGACAAATCACCAGGAGGTGGAATGGGTTTTACAGTCGGAAGGTACAAGAACTTCAACGTGGGCTGGACACTTTTTAAAAATACAACTGCAGCATTACTGTTTGTTCAGCTTTGGCTCTCATTCAGGTGCCCTAAATAGGTCAAGCTGAGTTAAGTGCTCAAAAATGGTGATGCTGTTACTGCATTAGTAAGAAACTCTAACTACATTTTAGGCACATGGGATTAGGACAATTGTTCATGTGGAGGATATGCACCAAAATAGGCTGGTTGGACTTGAAGGGCTTGTTTCCGTATTGTAACTTCCATGTCTTCTTCTTAGGCAGTCTCCCAGAGTCGAGGATGACTTGTTTTCCACTAAAATGAGTTCTAAGGTGACTGTTGAGACCAATGCGGGATCTACAGTTTCTTGTCACTGGTGGGGCAGATGGTGGTTGGAGGGACAGGTGGGAGGGGCACTTGATAATCAGGGTATGCTCCTTCCGTTGTTTGTGCTTGACTTCCACATGCTCCCGACGAAGAGACTCAAAGTGTTCGGCGCCTTCACGGATGCTTCTCCTCCACTTTGGGCAGTCTTGCGCCGGGGATTCTCAGTAATTGGTGTGGCTGTTACATTTTTTTCAAGGAGGCTTTGAGGGTGTCCCTGAAGTATTTTCTCTGCCCTCCTGGGGCTCGCCTGCCATGATGTAGCTCAAAGTAGAGTGCTTGTTTCAGGAGTCTAGTATCGGGCATGTGGACAATGTGGTCAATGCCTCGATGCTGGAGATGTTGGCCTGAGAGAGAACGCTGATGTTGGTGCACTTATCCTGTCAATTAATTTGCAGGATTTTGCGGAAGCAGCGTTGGTGGTACTTCTCCAGTGCTTTGAGATGCCTACTGTACATAGCCCATGTCTCTGAAGCATATAGGAGGGCGGATATCACTACTGCTCTGTAGACCATGAGCTTGGTGCCGGGTTTGAGATCCTAGTCTTCGAACACTCTTTTCCTCAGGCGGCTGAAGGCTGCACTGACACACTGAAGGTGGTGTTGGATTTCCTCATCGATGTCTGTCCTTGAGGCGGGAGTTCCTGGTGTTGGTGAGGCCTATAAAGGCCCAGCGGCAGCGAGAGGCGGCGGCAGTCCGAGAGGCGGGAGTTCCTGGCGTTGGTGAGGCCTATAAAGGCCCAGCGGCAGTGAGAGGCGGCGGCAGTCCGAGAGGCGGGAGTTCCTGGCGTTGGTGAGGCCTATAAAGGCTCAGCGGTAGCGAGAGGCGGCGGCAGTCCGAGAGGTGGGAGTTCCTGGCGTTGGTGAGGCCTATAAAGGTCCAGCGGTAGCGAGAGGCGGCGGCAGTCCGAGAAGCGGGAGTTCTTGGTGTTGGTGAGGCCTATAAAGGCCCAGCGGCAGCGAGAGGCGGCGGCAGTCGGAGAGGCGGGAGTTCCTGGCGTTGGTGAGGCCTATAAAGGCCCAGCGGCAGCGGGAGGCGTACCTGTGCAGCTGCAGCGGGGAGAGAAGACAAAAAAGAAGTAGAAAGAAATCAAAAAGTGACGTCACAGCCAAGGGGGTAAGCGATTGACTGGTGATTGGTTGAGCAGTTTTTCTTTTTTTCTCTTCTATAACAGTGAGTAAACTTTAACATTGTTGTTGCCAATTTAAGTGTATCTAAGGGTTAAGTCATTGCATGAGAGCTCGGTCGGGTGTTATGCTCCTCCTGTACCATGTGGGAACTCAGGGATGACTCCAGTGTCCCTGACGACGATGTGTGCAGGAATTGTATCCACCTCCAGCTCCTGACGGTCCGCGTTGCGGAGTTGGAGCTGAGGGTGGATTCACTCTGGAGCATCCACGATGCTGAGAATGATGTGAGTATCACGTGTAGCGAGTTCGTCGTACCGCAGGGAAAGGGTCCACAGCCAGATAGGGAATGGAAGACCAACAGGAAGAGCAGTGCAAGGAAGGTTGTGCAGGAGTCCCCTGTGGTCATCCCCCTGCAAAACAGATACACTGCTTTGCGTACTGTTGAGGGGGATGACTCATCAGGGGAGGGCAGCAGCAGCCAAGTTCATGGCACCGTGGCTGGCTCTGTTGCACAGGAGGGCAGGAAAAAGAGTGGGAGAGCGATAGTGATAGGGGATTTAATTGTAAGGGGAATAGATAGGCGTTTCTGCGGCCGCAACCGAGATTCCAGGATGGTATGTTGCCTCCCTGGTGCAAGGGTCAAGGAGGTCTCGGAGCGGGTGCAGAACATTCTAAAAAGGGAGGGAGATCAGCCAGTTGTCGTGGTGCACATTGGTACCAACGACATAGGTAAAAAAAGGGATGAGGTCCTACGAAAAGAATTTAAGGAGCTAGGAGCTAAATTAAAAAGTAGGACCTCAAAAGTAGTAATCTCGGGATTGCTACCAGTGCCACGTGATAGTCAGAGTAGGAATCGCAGGATAGCGCAGATGAATACGTGGCTTGAGCAGTGGTGCAGCAGGGAGGGATTCAAATTCATGGGGCATTGGAAACGGTTCTGGGGGAGGTGGGACCAGTACAAACTGGACGGTCTGCACCTGGGCAGGACCGGAACCAATGTCCTAGGGGAAGTGTTTGCTCGTGCTGTTGGGGAGGAGTTAAACTAATATGGCAGGGGGATGGGAACCAATGCAGGGAGACAGAGGGAAACAAAAAGGAGGCAAAAGCAAAAGACAGAAAGGAGATGAGGAAAAGTGGAGGGCAGAGAAACCCAAGGCAAAGAACAAAAAGGGCCATTGTACAGCAAAATTCTAAAAGGACAAAGGGTGTTAAAAAAACAAGCCTGAAGGCTTTGTGTCTTAATGCAAGGAGTATCCGCAATAAGGTGGATGAATTAACTGTGCAAATAGATGTTAACAAATATGATGTGATTGGGATTACGGAGACGTGGCTCCAGGATGATCAGGGCTGGGAACTCAACATCCAGGGGTATTCAACATTCAGAAAAGATAGAATAAAAGGAAAAGGAGGTGGGGTAGCATTGCTGGTTAAGGAGGAAATTAAGGCAATAGTTCGGAAGGACATTAGCTTGGATGATGTGGAATCTATATGGGTAGAGCTGCAGAACACTAAAGGGCAAAAAACGTTAGTGGGAGTTGTGTACAGACCTCCAAACAGTAGTAGTGATGTTGGGGAGGGCACCAAACAGGAAATTAGGGGTGCATGCAATAAAGGTGCAGCGGTTATCATGGGTGACTTTAATATGCATATAGATTGGGCTAACCAAACTGGAAGCAATACGGTGGAGGAGGATTTCCTGGAGTGCATAAGGGATGGTTTTCTAGATCAATATGTCGAGGAACCAACTAGGGGGGAGGCCATCTTAGACTGGGTGTTGTGTAATGAGAGAGGATTAATTAGCAATCTCGTTGTGTGAGGCCCCTTGGGGAAGAGTGACCATAATATGGTGCAATTCTGCATTAGGCTGGAGAATTAAACAGTTAATTCAGAGACCATGGTCCAGAACTTAAAGAAGGGTAACTTTGAAGGTATGAGGCGTGAATTGGCTAGGATAGATTGGCGAATGATACTGAAGGGATTGACTGTGGATGGGCAATGCCAGACATTTAGAGACCGCATGGATGAACTACAACAATTGTACATTCCTGTCTGGCGTAAAAATAAAAAAGGGAAGGTGGCTCAACCGTGGCTATCAAGGGAAATCAGGAATAGTATTAAAGCCAAGGAAGTGGCATACAAATTGGCCAGAAATATCAGCGTACCCGGGGACTGGGAGAAATTTAGAACTCAGCAGAGGAGGACAAAGGGTTTGATTAGGGCAGGGAAAATGGAGTACGAGAAGAGGCTTGCAGGGAACATTAAGACGGATTGCAAAAGTTTCTATAGATATGTAAAGAGAAAAAGGTTAGTAAAGACAAACGTAGGTCCCCTGCAGTCAGAATCAGGGGAAGTCATAACGGGGAACAAAGAAATGGCGGACCAATTGAACAAGTACTTTGGTTCGGTATTCACGAAGGAGGACACAAACAACCTTCCGGATATAAAAGGGGGTGGAGGGTCTAGTAAGGAGGAGGAACCGAGGGAAATCCTTATTAGTCAGGAAATTGTGTTGGGGAAATTGATGGGATTGAAGGACGATAAATCCCCAGGGCCTGATAGACTGCATCCCAGAGTACTTAAGGAGGTGGCCTTGGAAATAGTGGATGCATTGACAGTCATTTTCCAACATTCCATTGACTCTGGATCAGTTCCTATGGAGTGGAGGGTAGCCAATGTAACCCCACTTTTTAAAAAAGGAGGGAGAGAGATAACAGGGAATTATAGACCGGTCAGCCTGACATCGGTAGTGGGTAAAATGATGGAATCAATTATTAAGGATGTCATAGCAGTGCATTTGGAAAGAGGTGACATGATAGGTTCAAGTCAGCATGGATTTGTGAAAGAGAAATCATGCTTGACAAATCTTCTGGAATTTTTTGAGGATGTTTGCAGTAGAGTGGACAAGGGAGAACCAGTTGATGTGGTATATTTGGACTTTCAGAAGGCTTTCGACAAGGTCCCACACAAGAGATTAATGTGCAAAGTTAAAGCACATGGGATTGGGGGTAGTGTGCTGACATGGATTGAGAACTGGTTGTCAGACAGGAAGCAAAGAGTAGGAGTAAATGGGGACTTTTCAGAATGGCAGGCAGTGACTAGTGGGGTACCGCAAAGTTCTGTGCTGGGGCCCCAGCTGTTTACACTGTACATTAATGATTTAGACGAGGGGATTAAATGTAGTATCTCCAAATTTGCGGATGACACGAAGTTGGGTGGCAGTGTGAGCTGCGAGGAGGATACTATGAGGCTGCAGAGCGACTTGGATCGGTTAGGTGAGTGGGCAAATGCATGACAGATGAAGTATCATGTGGATAAATGTGAGGTTATCTACTTTGGTGGTAAAAACAGAGAGACAGACTATTATCTGAATGGTGACAGATTAGGAAAAGGGCAGGTGCAAAGAGACCTGGGTGTCATGGTACATCAGTCATTGAAGGTTGGCATGCAGGTACAGCAGGCGGTTAAGAAAGCAAATGGCATGTTGGCCTTCATAGCGAGGGGATTTGAGTACAGGGGCAGGGAGGTGTTGCTACAGTTGTACAGGGCCTTGGTGAGGCCACACCTGGAGTATTTTGTACAGTTTTGGTCGCCTATCCTGAGGAAGGACATTCTTGCTATTGAGGGAGTGCAGCGAAGGTTCACCAGACTGATTCCCGGGATGGCGGGACTGACCTATCAAGAAAGATTGGATCAACTGGGCTTGTATTCACTGGAGTTCAGAAGAATGAGAGGGGACCTCATAAAAATGTTTAAAATTCTGACGGGGTTAGACAGGTTAGATGCAGGAAGAATGTTCCCAATGTTGGGGAAGTCCAGAACCAGGAGAGACAGTCTAAGGATAAGGGGTAAGCCATTTAGGACCGAGATGAGGAGGAATTTATTCACTCAGAGAGTGGTGAACCTGTGGAATTCTCTACCACAGAAAGTTGTTGAGGCCAATTCACTAAATATATTCAAAAAGGAGTTAGATGAAGTCCTTACTACTAGTGGGATCAAGGGGTATGGTGAGAAAGCAGGAATGGGGTACTGAAGTTGCATGTTCAGTCATGAACTCATTGAATGGCGGTGCAGGCTAGAAGGGCCGAATGGCCTACTCTTGCACCTATTTTCTATGTTTCTATGTTTCTTGCTGATAGTAGGCTCTCAAGGTATGGGAAGTGGTCCACATTCTCCAAGACCTCGTCATGGATCTTGATAATTGGGGAGCAGTACAGTGTGGCGGGGGCAGGTGGGTAGAGAACTACAAAGGTTCAGTATAAGATTCTATTTCTGCCATCAAGTGGTTATGACAAGATAATAGTAATTTTAGGCTCTACTTAAAATTAGACAGAAGTAATTCAGTTTGGGAATGTGTAATTTATTAAGTTATCTGCTGGAAGAACATGATTTAGGCCTCATGGATCAGTTTGCCATTTTGGTGATGCATTCCACTTACCTCGCCCTTAAGCTGCTTGTAACAACAGAATCTGGAAGATCACAGCCACTTAATAGTGGGGAAATGGCCAATATATTTTAGAGCACCTACATGCTTTCCTCCAGGCTTCCCAGGTCAGGGATTACTATTTCCAGGCTCCTATTGGTACTTTCTAGGTTCTGAGCAGAGTGTACATAAGGAGTTGGCTGGGCAGTGCTTACCTCCATTCATAGACTTCAGGTTTGGGGGAAAGCCATCTTCCAGGAAATAATCCCTGTTGCTGTACTGCCCATTAGTAGTCGTGGAAGTGCAGGAGATTCAAGCTGCATCTTTGGAAACGAGATATGCTGCAGGCTTATTCCCCGTCCCTGCCACCCTTCACCCAGAGGAACTAGATTCCTCCCAAGAAAGGTGGTAACCACATTTTCATCAAAACCACTCCTTTCTGATACCTCTGACCTGCTCCATATCTAAAAACATCTCAACAAGATGTCACTTTCTAAGGTACTTCTTGCTTGCTGCCTGACTCCCGCTTACCACCACCACCGATTCTGTTCCCTTTCTGGGTCTGGCCACTCCATGACTTGGGTCTGTACTCAGAATCGAGGCCTATTTTCAGAGCCTGGGCCTGATTTGTTTCTGGTCACACACCCCAGCACCTCCTAACCCATACATCACCCCATCACTGCTTTCAGCTCGCCAGAATCCTTAAATACTCCCAGTTCCCATCTCCCTCTCCAATACATCCACCTAAGCACTTCCATATCTTAACTCACTTCATTCTTCCAACACCTCACCTATGCCCCATTGATCCTGCTGCTCAGGTCCCAACTCCCCAACACTTTGAGCTCTCAAATGCTCTGTGCATTGGTTTCCTACACCCCAACCCTCCTCCTTGGCTGAACATAAACTCTTCTCTCCGTCTTCATACTTTTGCTTTGAGTGTTCCACCCCACTACCTTGCGAGTTCTTCCATGGTCTGGCTCCAAGTGCTCTAAGACTTCACACCCTGCCCCATTAGTACTCCCCTTGCCCCAGTCTCCCTATGAGTGCTATCATTGCCCAGGAACCCTCAATTCCTACTAAGCGCAAACTGCAATTTCACCCTGTTCCCAGACCCCAGCACGCCCATATTTCATCCTCCATAACTATGAGGGCAGTGTATTTGATATAGTTTACATGGATTTTAGCAAGGCTTTTGATCAGGTCCTGTCAGAAACTAAAGATGCCTAAAACTGTATAAAACTGATACGAATGCTGTGTTTTAAATCATTGTTTTGAACTGGAGATGAGGTGTCTCCTTCGAATGATAGGGAATGCTTAGAAATGCTAATTATCTGTGATTCAAGCTTCAGTTTGTTCTGTATTGAAAGACTTAGATTGGAAGGAAATTTGTAGGAGGTAACGTAAACAGTTTGCTACGTCGTAAAGAAGTTGACGACCGGTTAAGGTGAGAAAGCTCTGGTTTGGCTTCATAAGTTCAAAGGATAGAGAAGTAGGCTTTGTATTGATTGTACCCGAGAATAGGGATAGAGAGAGATGAAAGGAATTCCACAGAAAAGGGTCTTCAAGAAAGTATGTGAAGGTAAATGAAGACATGTGACCAAAATCAGAAGACATCTTTAAGGTGGGTTCTTGAAACAAGAATCGAGACAAAGAACTAGAAGCTTTATTGGATAGCAAGTTTTTTGGGGAACCTCGAAAGGTCAAAAAGTTTTTTTATCAATATTCTGGTTCAGGACCACCCCTAAAAGTAATTTAAAAGTGACCTTCTAGAAGCATGTATGCACAGACGGGAGAGAGAAGAAGGAAGAAAGAGAGAGAGAGTGACGGAAGCCCTAGAAGATAGGCAGAACAGAATTGCTCACGATCGGATCGATTTCAATTATTGTTAGGGTCGTATGTTTTTACTATATAACTAATGTGTTATATTCTGTCTTAAACTCTGATTAACACATTATATCCACCATATTGATTTGCACTCGAACCTTTAAAGTGACCAGAGATAGCCGTAAACTTGGCTATTTCTAACAGTGGCGAGCCGAGCCAGGAGTGCAAAAGGGTTATTGTGGTCAAAAAGAGTTGAGGATGGTTTCGGTTTATAGAAATACTGGGCAATGTTATCAGGATGGCAGCTGCGTATTTTAGAGACAAAGTTGCGAACGGTCTCTCGAATAAATTAAGAGTAAGCAAGATAATTGCAGGGTGATGAGAAGAGCAAGAAGAGTTACTCTGAGGTTTGGGGTGAAATAGCATCCCAGGTCGATGCAAAGAAATGTAAAGTTAAGGAAGCCAGAAATCGGCTGGCATAAGCAGCTCACTTATGTGCCACTCGCTTGGGAGGCAAAGTTGTACTCCTGAAAGAGAGAAATGCACAACTTGAAAGGGTCTTACAGGACTGGCAGAGCAGATATGACACAACCTGTGCGCTTTTACATCAAGAGCAAGCTTCAGCAGATGAAGCACGACTTGCTTCAAGACGCCACCATCAGGTCTGTGGTGTATGAAATGATACAATGAACACCGTACAGTGAGCCAGTGACTAGGTGTAACCGGGTCAGTCTTTAATGGCTTCCAGAAGTGCAGATACAAAGGTGAAATTCAGGTTATATACTGGGCCCAGCACGAGTGGACCTATGACCCTAGGACCTCCGACGTTAGTGCCCCTGGTGGTGGGCAGATCTTATGTAAATACATTACATCATTTCCCCCCCCAGTTCTTGGCACAAGTCCATATTACAAGTTCAAACGTTCTGGAGCCTTTCGCTCCCTGGTTGACCGTTTCAGTACAATCCCAGTGCTTTCCAAGTCTCTCACGACTTGGGGCTGGGCGTTGACCACAGTGGGTTCTTTTGATGGCTGGACGTGAATTGGTTGGTCGTCTAAGCTCGCGGTGTCTTCTTCCAACTGTTCCGGTTCGTCAGTGTGTCTTAGCTTGATTTGATCAATGTGTTTCCTGCACATCTGCCCATTCTTGAGCTTAACCATATACACCCGGTTACCCCCTAATCTGTAACATTGCCCGGGAGCCACTTGGGCCCTTGACCATGGTTAAGCACATACACTGGGTCATTTGCAGATATGTCGCATGACACTGTGTTATGGTCGTGATACGACTGCTGGCGTTGACATCGGGTTTTGACATGATTGTTAAGGTCAGGATGGACTAGACAGAGCCTAGTTTTAAAGCCTTTCTTCATCAATAGTTCCGCAGGCAGGACCCCGGTGAGCATGTGTGGCCTTGTCCTGTACCTAAGCAGTATGCGTGACAGACGTGTCTGCAAGAAACCGTGAGCTACGGGTTTCAGGCTCTGCTTAATGGTTTGAACTGCCCGCTCTACTTGACCATTGGATGCGGGTTTGAATGGGGCTGACCTCACGTGTTTTATGCTGTTGTGTTTCATGAACTCTTGAAACTCCAGGCTCATGAAACACGGTCCGTTGTCGCTGACAACGATGTCTGGCAGACCATGTGTGGCAAACATGGCTCTCAGGTTCTCAATGGTGGCAGTGGACATGCTGGATGACATGATCACACATTCTATCTATTTGGAGTATGCATCCACCACCACAAAAACATTTTACCGAGGAAAGGGCCCGCAAAGTTGATGTGGATTCTAGACCAAGGTTTGAATGGCCATGACCACAGACTGAGCGGAGCTTCCTTTGGGGCATTGCTTAACTGCATGCAAGTGCTGCACGCATGACTCTAAGTCCGAGTCAATGCCAGGCCACCAAACATGGGACCTGGCGATAGCTTTCATCATGACAATACCGGGGATGCGTACTATGTAACTCCCGTTCAAATCTTGGGCATTACAACACGATTACCCCACAGTAAACAGTCGGACTGGATTGAAAGCTCACCTTAGAAAGCTGTACGGTTTGGTTTCATCACCCATTTCCTTAGGGATGGTCGACCAGTCCCCGTTAAGAACACAACGTTTTACAACCGATAGGGTCGGATCCTGGCTGGTCCAGGTTTTAGCTTGTTGAGCAGTGACGGGCGACCCTTCACTCTCAAAGATATCCATGACCATGAGTAGCTCTGTGGGCATTGGCGTTTCCACCTCCGGTGTGGGCAACGGTAACCGGCTCAATGCATCAGCACAGTTGTCAGTGCCTGGTCTATGGCGAATGACATAATCATAGGCAGATAATGTCAGCGCCCACCCCTGGATGTGGGAAGACGAGTTGGTATTGATACCTTTATGTTCCGAGAACAACGATATAAACGGCTTGTGATCGGTTTCCAGCTCAAAGCGAAGCCCAAACAGGTACTGGTGCATTTTTTTTTATCCCATAAACACATGCTAAAGCCTCTTTCTCTACCATGCCGTAGGCTCTTTCCGTCTTGGACAGGCTTCGAGACGCGTATGCAACTGGTTGTGGTTTGCCTGACTCATTGGCTTGCTGGAATACGCAGCCAACTCCATAGGACGACACATTACAGGTCAAAACTAGACGCTTGCATGGGTCATACAACAGATTGTGGGAACACAACAGATTCCCAGCCTTCTCAAAGGCTCTGTCTTGAAGTTCACCCCACACCCAGTCGTCTCCTTTCCTGAGCAGCTTGTGCAAAGGCTCTAATACTGTGCTCAATTTGGGTGAGAAGTTACCGAAGTAGTTGAGAAGACCCAGGAACGAATGAGTCTCCGTCACATTCTGGGGCCTGGGCGCATTTTTAATGGCCTCTGTTTTCGCGTCCTTAGGCCTGATTCCGTCTGCAGCAATCTTTCGTCCAAGGAATTTGACCTCTGGTGCCATGAAAACGCACTTCGAACATTTCAGCCTGAGTCCCACTTTGTCCAGACGATGCAGAACCTCTTCCAGATTGTGCAGGTGCTCGGCGGTGTCACGACCTGTGATTAGGATGTCGTCTTGGGATACCACGGTCCTGGGGATGGATTTCAATAGGCTCTCCATGTTTCTCTGAATTATGGCTGCCGCCGAACGAATGCCAAAAGGGCACCTGTTGTAAATAAACAGTCCTTTGTGCGTGTTGAGGCACGTAAGTATCTTTGATGATTCAACCAGTTCCTGTGCCATGTAGGCCGATGTTAGATCCAATTTGGTGAATGATTTTCCCCCGGCTAGCATTGCAAACAGGTCATAAAAGGTTACTGCACAAGATAAAAGGTCACGGGGTTGGGGGGTAATATATTAGCATGGATAGAGGATTGGCTAACTAACAGAGAACAGTGAGTCGTGATAAATGATTCATTCTCTGGTTGGCAACCAGAAACTAGTGGGGTGCCGCAGGGATCAGTGCTGGGACCCCAACTATTTACAATCTACATTAACGACTTTGAAGAAGGGACTGAGTGTAACGTAGCCAAGTTTGCTGACGATACAAAGATGGGAGGAAAAGCAATGTGTGAGGAGAACACAGAAAATCTGCAAAAGGACATAGACAGGCTAAGTGAGTGGGCAAAAATTTGGCAGATGGAGTATAATGTTGGAAAGTGTGAGGTCATGCACTTTGGCAGAAAAAAATCAAAGCGCTAGTTATTATTTAAATGGAGAAAGATTGCAAAGTGCCGCAGTACAGAGGGACCTGGGGGTACTTGTGCATGAAACACACAAGGATGGTATGCAGGTACAGCAAGTGATCAGGAAGGCCAATGGTATCTTGGCTTATATTGCGAAGGGAATGGAGTATAAAAGCAGGGAAGTCTTGCTACAGCTATACAGGCATTGGTGAGGCCACACCTGGAATACTGCATGCAGTTTTGATTTCCATATTTACGATAGGATATACTTGCTTTGGAGGCAGTTCAGAGAAGGTTCACTAGGTTGATTCCGGGGATGAGGGGGTTGACTTATGAGGAAAGTTTGAGTAGGTTGGGCCTCTACTCATTGGAATTCAGAAGAATGAGAGGTGATCTTATCGAAACGTATAAGATTATGAGGGGGCTTGACAAGGTGGATGCAGAGAGGATGTTTCCACTTATGGGGGAGACTAGAACTAGAGGGCATGACCTTAGAATAAGGGGCCGCCCATTTAAAAGACAGATGAGGAGGAATTTCTTCTCTCAGAGGGTTGTAAATCTGTGGAATTCGCTGCCTCAGAGAGCTGTGGAAGCTGGGACATTGAATGCATTTAAGACAGAAATAGACAGTTTCTTAAATGATAAGGGGATAAGGGGTTATGAGGAGCAGGCAGGAAAGTGGAGCCAAGTCCATGATCAGATCAGCCATGATATTAAATGGTGGAGCAGGCTCGAAGGCCTGTATGGCCTACTCCTGTTATTATTTCTTATGTTCTTATGTTCTTATGTCATCAGCTTTTGGTAGCGGGTACTGATCTTGTTTCGAAACTTGGTTGATCGTGATCTCGTAGTCTCCACAAATCCTGACCGTTCCGTCGCTCTTTAACACCGGAACAATGGGACTGGCCCATTCATTAAATTTGACCGGTGAGATGACCCCCTCACATTGTAGCCTGTCCAATTCGAGCTCAACCTTTTCTCACATCATGTTTGGTCTTCACAGTGGAAGACACAAAAACCATGCCAAAAATTGCTGGACACGGGAATGTGGGAAGGGAGGTCCTTGAGACAATCACTATCACGTGGGGGGTAGTGCTGGACAGGCTAATGGATCTCAAGGTAGACAAGTCCCCTGGTCCTGATGAAATGCATCCCAGGGTATTAAAAGAGATGGCGGAAGTTATAGCAGATGCATTCGTTATAATCTACCAAAATTCTCTGGACTCTGGGGAGGTACCAGCGGATTGGAAAGCAGCTAATGTAACACCTCTGTTTAAAAAAGGGGGCAGACAAAAGGCAGGTAACTATAGGCCGGTTAGTTTAACATCTGTAGTGGGGAAAATGCTTGAAGCTATCATTAAGGAAGAAATAGCGGGACATCTAGATAGGAATAGTGCAATCAAGCAGACGCAACATGGATTCATGAAGGGGAAATCATATTTAACTAATTTACTGGAATTCTTTGAGGATATAATGAGCATGGTGGATAGAGGTGTACCGATGGATGTGGTGTATTTAGATTTCCAAAAGGCATTTGATAAGGTGCCACGCAAAAGGTTACTGCAGAAGATAAAGGTACACGGAGTCAGAGGAAATGTATTAGCATGGATAGAGAATTGGCTGGCGAACAGAAAGCAGAGAGTCGGGATAAATGGGTCCTTTTCGGGTTGGAACTCGGTGGTTTGTGGTGTGCCACAGGGATCGGTGCTGGGACCACAACTGTTTACAATATACATAGATGATCTGGAAGAGGGGACAGAGTGTAGTGTAACAAAATTTGCAGATGACACAAAGATTAGTGGGAAAGCGGGTTGTGTAGAGGACACAGAGAGGCTGCAAAGAGATTTAGATAGGTTAAGCGAATGGGCTAAGGTTTGGCAGACGGAATACAATGTCGGAAAATGTGAGGTCATCCACCTTGGAAAAAAAAACAGTAAAAGGGAATATTATTTGAATGGGGAGAAATTACAACATGCTGCGGTGCAGAGGGACCTGGGGGTCCTTGTGCATGAATCCCAAAAAGTTAGTTTGCAGGTACAGCAGATAATCAGGAAGGCGAATGGAATGTTGGCCTTCATTGCGAGAGGGATGGAGTACAAAAGCAGGGAGGTCCTTCTGCAACTGTACAGGGGGGTATTGGTGAGGCCGCACCTGGAGTACTGTGTGCAGTTTTGGTCACCTTACTTAAGGAAGGATATACTAGCTTTGGAGGGGGTACAGAGACAATTCACTAAGCTGATTCCGGAGATGATATTGTATATTGTAACACATCACACGCGTGTGTATTGTAACACATCACACATGAATATCGTAACACATCACACGGCGTGTATATTGTGACACAGCACATGTGTGTATACTGTAACACATCACACAGCGTGCATAACGTAACACCACATATGTGTGTATATTGTAACACATCACACACATGTATATTGTAGCACATCACACATCTGTGCATATTGTAACACATCACACACGTACATTGTAACACATCACACGCGTGTACATTCTCACATCACACACCGCGCACATTGTCACACATCACACATCGTGCACATTGTCAGAAATCACACCGCGCATATTGTCACACGTCACACAGTGCGCACATTGTCATAAATCACACACCGCGCACATTGTCACTCATCACACCGTGAACATTTTCACACATCACACACCGTGCACATTGTCACACATCACATGGTGTGCATATTGTCACATGTCACACACCATGCATATTGTCACACATCACACACCATGCACATTGTCACACATCTCACGCTTGTATCTTGTCACACAGCACACGGCGTGTATATTGTCACACAACACATGACATTTATATAGTCACACATCACATGATGTGTACATTGTCACACATCACACACGTGTATATTATAAAATCAAATGGTGCACACTGTCACAACTCAGACATGTATATATTGTAACACATCACACACATGTACATCGTAACACATCAAATGGTGTGTATATTGTAACACATCACACGGCGTGTATATTGTAACATCACACGCGTGTATGTTGTAACACAGCAGATGTGTATATTGTAACACAGCATACAGCGCACACATTGTCACACATCACACACCGTACACATTTCCACACATCACACGGCGCGCTCATTGTCACACATCACTTGCGTGTATATTGTAACACATCACACGCATGTACATTATCACATATCACACGTCGCGCACATTGTCACACACCATAAGCATGTATATCGTCACACAGCACATGGCGTGTATATTGTCACACAACACATGACATTTATATAGTCACACATCACATGATGTGTACATTGTCACACATCACACACGTGTATATTATAAAATCAAATGGTGCACACTGTCACAACTCAGACATGTATATATTGTAACACATCACACACATGTACATCGTAACACATCAAATGGTGTGTATATTGTAACACATCACACGGCGTGTATATTGTAACACTTCACAAGCATGTATATTGTCACACACCACACATGTATATTGTCACACAGCACACATGTATATTGTAACACATCACACGGCGTGTATATTGTAAAACAGCACACGTGTGTATAATGTAACATATCACACAGCGTGTATATTGTAACATATCACACGTCAGTGTATATTGTCACACCTCACATGTGTATATCGTAACAAATCACACGGGGTGTATATTGTAACACAGCACACGTGTATATACTGTAACACATCACACGGCATGTGTATATTGTAACACATCACATGGCGTGTGTATATTGTAACACATCACACGACCTGTGTATATTGTAACACATCACATGCGTAGGTATATTGTAACACATCACATGTATATATATTGTAACACATCACACGCGTGTATATTGTAACACATCACACGTGAATATCGTACCACATCACATGATGTGCATATTGTAACACAGCACGTGTGTGTATACTGCAACACATCACATAGCAAGTATATTATAACACCACATGTGTGTATATTGTAATACATCACACAGCATGTATATTGTAACACAGCACACGTGTGTATACTGTAACACATCACACGCGTGTATATTGTAACACATCACACATGAATATCATAACACATCACATGGTATGTATATTGTAACACAGCACACGTGTGTATACTGTAACACATTAGACAGTGTGTATATTGTAACACCACGTGTGTGTATATTGCAACACATCACATACATGTATATTGTAGCACATCACACATCTGTGTATATTGTAACACATCACACGTGTGTATATTGTAACACAGCACATAGCGCAAACATTGTCACACATCAGACCGCGTGCACTGTCACACATCACATAGTGCGCACAATGTCACACATCACATTGTGCACATTGTTACACATCACACACTGCGCACGTTGTCGCACATCACATCGCACACATTGTCACACATCGCACGATGCGTAGACTGTCACACATCACATCACGCACATTGTCACACATTACACCGAGCACATTGTCACACATCACACGGTGCGCACATTGTCACACATCACACACCGCCCACTTTGTCACACATCACAATGTAACCCCACTTTTTAAAAAAGGAAGGAGAGAGAAAACAGGGAATTATAGACCGGTCAGCCTGACATCGGTAGTGGGAAAAATGATGGAATCAATTATTAAGGATGTCATAACAGTGCATTTGTAAAGTGATGACATAATAGGTACAAGTCAGCATGGATTTGTGAAAGGGAAAGCATGTTTGACAAATCTTCTGGAATTTTTTGAGGATGTTTCCAGTAGAGTGGACAAGGGAGAACCAGTTGATGTGGTGTATTTGGACTTTCAGAAGGCTTTCGACAAGGTCCCACACAAGAGATTAATGTGCAAAGTTAAAGCACATGGGATTGGGGATAGTGTGCTGACGTGAATTGAGAACTGGTTGTCAGACAGGAAGCAAAGAGTAGGAGTAAATGGGTACTTTTCAGAATGGCAGGCAGTGACTAATGGGGTACCGCAAGGTTCTGTGCTGGGGCCCCAACTGTTTACATTGTACATTAATGATTTAGATGAGGGGATTAAGTGTAGTATCTCCAAATTTGCAGATGACACTAAGTTGGGTGGCAGTGTGAGCTACGAGAAGGATGCTATGAGGCTGCAGAGTGACTTGGATAGGTTAGGTGAGTGGGCAAATGCATGGCAGATGAAGTATAATGTGGATAAATGTGAGGTTATCCACTTTGGTGGTAAAAACAGAGAGACAGACTATTATCTGAATGGTGACAGATTAGGAAAAGGGGAAGTGCAACGAGACCTGGGTGTCATGGTACATCAGTCATTGAAGGTTGGCATGCAGGTGCAGCAGGCGGTTAAGAAAGCAAATGGCATGTTGGTTTTCATAGCGAGGGGATTTGAGTACAGGGGCAGGGAGGTGTTACTATAGTTGTACAGGGCCTTGGTGAGGCCACACCTGGAGTATTGTGTACAGTTTTGGTCTCCTAACTTCAGGAAGGACATTCTTGCTATTGAGGGAGTACAGCGAAGGTTCACCAGACTGATTCCCGGGATGGCGGGACTGACATATCAAGAAAGACTGGATCAACTGGGCTTGTATTCACTGGAGTTCAGAAGAATGAGAGGGGATTTCATAGAAACGTTTAAAATTCTGACGGGTTTAGACAGGTTAGATGCAGGAAGAATGTTCCCAATGTTGGGGAAGTCCAGAACCAGGGGTCATAGTCTAAGGATAAGGGGGTAAGCCATTTAGGACCGAGATGAGGAGAAACTTCTTCATCCAGAGAGTGGTGAACCTGTGGAATTCTCTACCACAGAAAGTTGTTGAGGTCAATTCACTAAATATATTCAAAAAGGAGTTGGATGTAGTCCTTACTACTAGGGGGAATCAAGGGGTATGGCGAGAAAGCAGGAATGGGGTACTGAAGTTGCGTGTTCAGCCATGAACTCATTGAATGGTGGTGCAGGCTCGAAGGGCCGAATGGCCTACTCCTGCACCTATGTTTCTATGAGGGGGTTACCTTATGATGATAGATTGAGTAGACTGGGTCTTTACTCGTTGGAGTTCAGAAGGATGAGGGGTGATCTTATAGAAACATTTAAAATAATGAAAGGGATAGACAAGATAGAGGCAGAGAGGTTGTTTCCACTGGTCGGGGAGACTAGAACTTGGGAGCACAGCCTCAAAATACGGAGGAGCCAATTTAAAACCGAGTTGAGAAGGAATTTCTTCTCCCAGAGGGTTGTGAATCTATGGAATTCTCTGTCCAGGGAAGCAGTTGAGGCTAGCTCATTGAATGTATTCAAATCACAGATAGGTAGATTTTTAACCAATAAGGGAATTAAGGGTTATGGGGAGCGGGCGGGTAAGTGGAGCTCAGTCCACGGCTAGATCAGCCATGATCTTGTTGAATGGCGGAGCAGGCTCGAGGGGCTAGATGGCCTACACCTGTTCCTAATGCTTATGTTCTTATGTTCTTCTTATGTTCACCCTGGCTTTGTGATGGATGGGCCTTGCGTCTGGGCCTTGGTGAATCTGCACCTTGGCTCCCTTGAAGCTGCCAATTCCCGGTTCAAATAGTGAGGGAAATTTGCTCAGCACTTGAGCACACAAATCATCATCCGCTGATGACAAAGCTTTGATATTGTACCATTTCCATTTTATTTTCTTGAGCCAACTCCTGCCGAATAACGATGGGCCGTTGCCCAGGATAATCCATGAACCGCTGTCTCGTACGACACTCTTACTGCTGCACTACCGATACAACTTTGCATTTATTGGACTCAGCTTGGGTCTCTCTGCCTTGGCCTCCCACAGCTTTTCGAAAGTCCTCTGGCTCATTATCAATTGACTCGCACTAGTGTCTAATTTCATGGATACCGGCACGCCGTTTAATTTTACCTGCATCATTATCGGTTGGCTCTTTGTTCGGAATGCACGTACGCTATACACTTCCTTTTCGGAGCTCTCAAATGTCTCGGGCTGCATCGCCAGATCCAAGCTGACTTGATCATCATCCACGTGGTGTGTCGCAGCTCGCTTGCTCCGCTGCGGACACGTCCGCTGATGATGCCCCGTCTTTGCACACCCTCTGCATACATACTGCCTGAAGTGGCACTGATGGGGTCGGTGATTGCCTCCGCAACGCCAACACATTGAGTTTGGATTTGCGCCTGTTGGCGGGCTTTGAGCGGCTCCCGTTCTTGCATACGCAGTCGAGTAGGCCCTCGATGACAAACTTTGAGCGGCTCCCGTTCTTGCATACGCAGCCGAGTAGGCCCTCGATGACAAACTTTGAGCGGCTCCCGTTCTTGCATACGCAGCCGAGTAGGCCCTCGATGACAAACTTTGAGCGGCTCCCGTTCTTGCATACGCAGTCGAGTAGGCCCTCGATGACAAACTTTGAGCGGCTCCCGTTCTTGCATACGCAGTCGAGTAGGCCCTCGATGACAAACTTTGAGCGGCTCCCAGTCTTGCAGACGCAGTCGAGTAGGCCCTCGATGACAAACTTTGAGCGGCTCCTGTTCTTGCATACGCAGCCGAGTAGGCCCTCGATGACAAACTTTGAGCGGCTCCCAGTCTTGCATACGCAGCCGAGTAGGCCCTCGATGACAAACTTTGAGCGGCTCCCATTCTCGCACACGCAGTTGAGTAGGCCCTGCCATGTGCAGCTATGCCGGCCGTCGATACAATTTTGTATACAGTACTTGCCCTGGAGTTGCTGTTTTGTCGCGATATCTGCTTCGTGCTTTTCTGCGTGGACATGCAAGCCCCTGGGCGATGGTGATGACCTTGTTGACGTCTGGCATCTCCGTAGCCAGCAGCTTACTTAAGAACGCCTCGTGGTTGACCCCAATCACGAAAAAGGCATGCAGCACGTCTTCCAATGCAGGCCCAAATTTGCAAGGCCCTGCAAGACATCTCAGGTCGGCAACAAATACCACTACGTCCTGGCCTTCTGGACGAACGTGCGTATAGAAGCGATATCTGAATATGAGGATTCCTTCCATGGATTTAAGGTGTCCCGAACGAGAGCACACAGTTCTTTGTAATCCTTTTCTGTAGGAAGAGTGGGTGGGAGCAGATTCTTGATGAGTGCATAGATCGTGGGGCCACAGACAGTGAGAAGAACTGCCCTGCGCTTCTCTGCATCCTTGTCTTTGTTTAGGTCGTTTGCCACGAAATACTGGTCAAGACGATCCGTGAAATCTCCCCAATCCTCTCCCTCATTGAATCTCTCGAGAATTCCAACAGTACTCGATCGTGCTGTGCTCGCCATACTTTTGCGTGGGTTCTTATTTTCCTCATCGCTAGTTGTGTTCTATGAAATGATACAATGAACTCCGTACTGTGAGCCAGTGACTAGGTGTAACCTGGTCAGTCTTTAATGGCTTCCAGAAGTGAAGATACAAAGGTGAAGTTCAGGTTATATACCGGGCCCAGCACAAGTGTATTTATGACCCTAGGACCTCCGACGGTAGTGCCTCCTGGTGGTGGGCAGACCTTATGTACATACATTACATGGTCTATGAGGATAACAAAGCTTTAGAAATAAAAATGAATCTCTGATCTCACAACTTGAGTTCACCAGGGAGGCCCTGAGAGAATTACTCGAGAAACCCCCTTTGGCGAGCGCCGACCATACTCAATGCGAATTACAAATCATGGAAACTGAAGGGAAAACAGGGGAGACAAACGGCAGCTGTTGCAGCCGTCAGTCGCCTTAAACCCGGGAATCCCATTATTAATTGGGACGATCTAATAAGAAAAGCCCAGTGTAATAATAACCCCATCTTCCAAAATAGTCCCTTACTTTTTGCACATCCCACTCCCTATCCAGGACAAACGGCCTCGGTAGAACCCAAGCAGGATATAGGGCTAGATTTTCCACTTTTTTTTGCATGCTTAATGCCCACTTAACGTCCATTTTACCGCTGAAATGACATATAACGCCCATATATCGCCTATTTAGCCACTAAATGGAAATTGATGGGCATTTTTCGGAATGTGCATAACGCCAGGAAAAAATAATACCGCCCGCCCACATTTTTTGGGCGGAATCATCAGAATGGGCGAAAACAACACCCATATCACGCAGCGTTAGTTTCCGCACGGAATCAACGGCGAGATTCAATAATACCACCTGCCCACTTTTTTTGTCGTAAAGGTCACATTTGCCGAAACTAACAGCCATGAGATCGGCCAACGTCACTTTTACCACCTTGCCCACATATCTCCCACAATATCGCTCGCCCAAAAATACGGCTGGAAAAAGTGGAATGAACCGGAACTAATCACAGCGTTATGGACGCCATGTTCTGCATCACATGTAGCATCCTTTAAAAGGCTGCTCTGCTTCAACCTAGGGGGATATACTCTGGAGGTCGTTGGAGTTGATGTGAACATCTGTACAAACATCTTGACCATACTGTGACCGATTGGAATTTAAGAGGTGTCTTCGTCGGGACATTCAATGTTTGTGACCAATCGGTGGAAAACAGAGAGCTATTGCAATGGGGCCTGTCCTTTCTCACCCTCTCTTGATGACCAATTAAGTGCTGCAGGCTCGAGATGGCCGAAGGTACGCTCCAAAGCATTATGTGCCCAATGTAAGATGTGCCAGACTGATGAGGAGGACCTGACGTTACACCCCCCGCAAGTACAGGGACAAACGGTCTTACCCCGACTGTTTACACTGTACATTAATGATTTAGATGAGGGGATTAAATGTAGTATCTCCAAATTTGCGGATGACACTAAGTTGGGTGACAGTGTGAGCTGCGAGGAGGATGCTATGAGGCTGCAGAGCGACTTGGACAGGTTAGGTGAGTGGGCAAATGCATGGCAGATGAAGTATAATGTGGATAAATGTGAGGTTATCCACTTTTGTGGTAAAAACAGAGAGACAGACTATTATCTGAATGGTGACAGATTAGGAAAAGGGGAGGTGCAACGAGACCTGGTTGTCATGGTACATCAGTCATTGAAGGTTGGCATGCAGGTAAAGCAGGCGGTTAAGAAAGCAAATGGCATGTTGGCCTTCATAGCGAGGGGATTTGAGTACAGGGGCAGGGAGGTGTTGCTACAGGGCCTTGGTGAGGCCACACCTGGAGTATTGTGTACAGTTTTGGTCTCCTAACCTGAGGAAGGACATTCTTGCTATTGAGGGAGTGCAGCGAAGGTTCACCAGACTGATTCCCAGGATGGCGGGACTGACCTATCAAGAAAGACTGGATCAACTGGGCTGTATTCACTGGAGTTCAGAAGAATGAGAGGGGATCTCATAGAAACGTTTAAAATTCTGATGGGTTTAGACAGGTTAGATGCAGGAAGAATGTTCCCAATGTTGGGGAAGTTCAGAACCAGGGGTCACAGTCTAAGGATAAGGGGTAAGCCATTTAGGACCGAGATGAGGAGAAACTTCTTCACCCAGAGAGTGGTGAACCTGTGGAATTCTCTACCACAGAAAGTTGTTGAGGCCAATTCACTAAATATATTCAAAAAGGAGTTAGATGAAGCCCTTACTACTAGGGGGATCAAGGGGTATGGCGAGAAAGCAGGAATGGGGTACTGAAGTTGCATGTTCAGCCATGAACTCATTGAATGGCGGTGCAGGCTCGAAGGGCCGAATGGCCTACTCCTGCACCTATTTTCTATGTTTCTATGTTTCTACCTCGACTTGCCCGATACCACCTGCCTTTGGAGACTGTGCTTCCACAAAGAGGTTATCACTGAGGTATGCCAGCTCATAAGGGGAGATCAGCCTGCCAGCACCATCAGTACTGCACTGTCCGTCGAGGTCAAAGTCACCACGGCACTGTCGTTCTATGCATCGGGTTTTTTTCAGGCCTCAGCTGGTGACATTTGCGGTCTGTCTCAGCATGCCACACATTGCTGCATTAGACAGGTCACTGAAGCACTGTACGCATACAGGAGGGACTTGATCAGCTTCCCTATGACCAGGGAGGCATAGAGTGAGAGGGCTCTATGATTCTCCAGAATTGCAAACTTCCCCAAGATGCAGGGAGCAATAAACTGTACCACATCGCAATGCGGGCATCTTTTCAGGATGCAGAGGTTTTCAGGAACCGCAAGGGATTCCACTCCCTGAATGTTCAACTCCTTGTCGACCACCAGCAAATTATGATGGCAGTTTCTGGGCTGCATCCATGATGCTCACATCCTGCGTGAGAGCACTGTATCTGACTTGTTTACCAATCAGCCACAAGGTCAATGCTGGATGCTTGGTGACAAAGGATATGGCCTCGCCACCTGGCTGATGACCTCCCTGCATGAAACCCACACCGAAGCCGAGAGGCGATACAACGAGAGCCACAGAGCCACTTGCAATATCGTGGAGAAAACCATTGGAGTGCTTAAGCAGCGCTTTAGATGCCTGGACCACTCAGGAGGCGAGCTCCAATACCACCCTGAATAGGTAGCTCAATTCGTGATGGTGTGCTCCATGCTGTACAACTTGGCTATCAGTAGGGGACAAGAATTGCATGAAGAGTCTGACAGTCCACCTCAGGTGAGAGAGGAAGAGGAGGATGAGGAGGTGGACGCTGACATTGCCCCAGACAATCAGGCTGACGCTGAAGCCATGCCCCCGCCCCCCTGTAGACCACATGATATGGCCTGTGGTGGCACAATAGCTGCAAGAGCCTTATGTCAAGAGCTCATCAATGAGCACTTTGCCTGAAAGAACGTTGGTGTTATTTACAAGGCTGACACACTGCTGGGTGTGCAGGTCATACATTAATGGTGGGCATCACCTTCGTGACAGTTAAAGTTTAAGTTGATTGAAGTTAAGTGGAATTATACGCTTTGATGTTAAGGAATCATCAGCGTGTAACAGTGCAGCTATCTGAGCCAATGCACAACAAGATTTTGTCAAATAAAAAACATTCAAACCGAACATTTGTCTGAATTCATCAGTACTTCTGTAAAAACCAACCTTCTCCCCCCACCTTCCTCCCCCCAGCTTCTCCTCCCCACCTTTACTCCTTCTCTTTTCCCTCCTGACTCCAAGCCGCCTGGCCGAGGAGCTCCTCGGGTGATGCTTCATGGTGGGAGGGGGGGTGGAGGGGGGGGGGGGGATGACGGCCGAACCGCTGCTTGGACGGATACGGGAGAGGAAAGTCCTGAGGTGGGAATGTGCTCTGAACCAGAAGCAAGATGCTGCTCCTGGCTCTCATGTGTTGTTGGCAATGGGGGTGCGGCACCTTGGGGTGCAGTGCCGCACTCCGGGATCACTGGGAGCCCTCTGCCACCAGTGTTCCTGGCTACCAGCTCCAGGGTCTCTACCATCCCTTCCATGTTATATCTTATTTGTTGGACAAAAACTCGATGTCAACTGTGTTCTTGGTGCTTAGTAGGCTTTTTGCTGCTGGTGAATTTACCTCATGCCTCCCACAACAGCCAAACAAGCACACACCGCAGCCACACACTCTTTCAATCCCTCTCAGCTCCCTCTCTCTCTGTCTCCTCTTCTGCGCATGCCATGATGACCCTTGACCTCCTGAATCGCGGGAATTGAGCATTGCCATGCCGATGCTCAGCACGGCGACACTTTACGGCAGAAGGTCAGAGAGATTTAACGCTACCGCCCATTTCATATCACTCGTGGTAACGCCCAATTTCAAAAATGGAGACTAGGTGCTTTGAGAATGGGCGAGAAGCCGATGATCTGAAAACCCATTTTTACTGCCCACGTCGGAAATAACGCCCATTTTTGGGCGATATGTACAAAAGTGTAAAATCTAGCCCATAGTCACTGAACCCACTGCCCCGGTAGAAACAAAGCAGGTTAATATAGTCTCTACACCCACTGCCCCAGTAGAAACAAAGCAGGTTGATATAGCCACTACTACCACACGATTTGGGGACCCTACACTCTTGGATAATGAATTCGATAATGATACCTCCTCTGTAGCCGACAATCTATCTCCAAATAGGAAATATTTACTACCAGTAGAAGTTTGACCCCACCCGAGTGCAAAGCACTGGCCAAAGACTTGGGGCAAATAAACTTGGGGACGAACCCAGTAGCTCTAACAAGTGACTGGGGTGATTTCCGTCGCTGTCACCCCGAGGCAGAATTGAAAGACTTAAAAGAAATTCTGTTGGCAAGTTGCTCACGGCAACTCAAAGCATCACTCCCATGAGAAATCTATGATAAAATAAGGGTTGGTGGAATGTCATGGATGAAATTTGTAACCGTTTGGCCATGAAATCAGTCAATTTTTCCCATGTGGCTGGGGAAGCCCGGCAAGAGGCTAACGAACGCCTTTGCAAATTGATTGTATGATTTTACGACCAGTCCCAGGAAAACCATGATGATCAGTGTTATGTATGTAAACCTGTAAGTACCATGTCTAATCACCAGAGGGCTCATCCCCTGGAGTCCCGAGGGGTCCCACAATCCCTTGGGAGCACCTGCATATAAGGAGGCCTCACAGGCTGGAGAGTCACTCTGAGATCTGTAATAAAGGACTACGGTCACACCTTACTTTGAGCTTGCAGTATCTAGTCTGACTCTTTATTCAAGACATAACGACTGGCGACGAGATACAGATGACGAACCCCACCGCAACAATGCAGAGAACCGTGGGCAGCCTGGAGAAATTTTCGGAGGGAGATGTTTGGGAAACCTTCACGGAGCGACTCGACCAATACTTCGTAGCCAACGAGCTGGAAGGGGAAGCGAATGCTGGCAAAAGAAGGGCGATCCTCCTCACCGTTTGCGGGGCACCAACGTATGGCCTCATGAAAAATCTGCTCGCTCCAGTGAAACCCACAGACAAGTCGTACGATGAGTTGTGCACACTGGTCCGGGACCATCTAAACCCGAAGGAAAGCGTTCTGATGGCGAGGTATCGGTTCTACACGTACAAGAGGTCTAAAGGCTAGGAAGTGACGAGCTACGTTGCCGAGCTAAGGCGCCTTGCAGGACATTGCGAATTTGAACGACACTTAGAGCACATGCTCAGGGACTTCTTTGTACTTGGCATTGGCCATGAAGTAATACTTCGCAAACTTTTGACTGTAGAGACCCCAACCTTGAGTAAAGCCATAATGATAGCCTAGGCGTTTATCGCCACCAGTGACAATACCAAACAAATTTCTCAGCACACTGGTGCTGCTGCAAGTACTGTGAACAAAGTAACGTTGTTTTCGAATCAAAATGTACAGGGCAGGACTTACACGCCTGCAGTTGCATGTCCGCAGATGACTCAGAGTCCACCATCAAGGGTGGTGAATACAAGGCCATTAACACCTTGTTGGTTCTGCGGGGGTGATCATCATTTCCATTCATGCCGCTTTAAAAGATACGTTTGCAAGGGCTGTGGAACAATGGGACACCTCCAACGAATGTGCAGGCGAGCTGCAAACCCTGCTAATCCTGCAAACCACCATGTTGCAGAGGAGAACAGATCCACGGTGGATCACGACGAACCAGAGCCTTAGACTGAGGAGGAAGAGGTATATGGGGTGCACACATTTACCACAAAGTGTCCCCTGATAATGCTGAAGGTTGAATTAAATGGAATCCCGGTGTCCATGGAGCTGGACACGGGCGCAAGCTTTCGATAAATTGTGGTGCAGCAAGGCCTCAAGGCCAGTCCTGACTTCCATTTGTACTAAACTGAGAATGTACACAAAGGAACTGATTCCCATAATCGGCAGTGCTACCATAAAGGTCTCCTACGATGGAGCGGTGCACGAGTTACCACTCTGGGTGGTACCGGACGATGGCCCCACGCTGTTCATCAGGAGCTGGCTGGGAAAGATACGCTGGAACTGGGACGACGTCCGAGTGCTTTCATCCGTCGATGACACCTCATGTGCCCAGGTCCTAAACAAGTTCCCCTTGCTGTTCGAATCAGGCATCGGGAAGTTCCAAGGGGCAAAAGTGCAGATCCATTTGATTCCGGGGGCGTGACCCATCCATCACAAGGCGAGAGCGGTACCTTACATGATGAGAGAGAGGGTGGAGATCGAGCTGGACAGGCTGCAACGAGAGGGCATCATTTCGCCGATCGACTTCAATGAGTGGACCAGTCCGATTGTTCCAGTCCTCAAGGGAGATGGCACCGTCAGAACCTGTGGTGATTACAAAGTAAATATCAATCGTTTCTCACTGCAGGATCAATACCTGCTGCAAAAGGCAGACGACCTATTTGCGACGCTGGCGGGAGGAAAAACGTTCACGAAGCTGGACTTGACCTCGGCCTACATAATGCAGGAGCTGGAGGAATCTTTGACAGGCCTCACCTGCATCAACACACACAAAGGTCTCTTCATTTACAACAGATGCCCGTTTGGGATTCGATCAGCCGCGGCGATATTCCAGAGGAACATGGAAAGCTTGCTGAAGTCGGTCCCGCGCACCGTGGTCTTCCAGGATGACATCTTGGTTACAGGTCGGGACACTGTCGAGCACCTGCAGAACCTGGAGGAGGTTCTTAGTCAGCTTAATCATGTGGGGCTCAGACTAAAACGCTCGAAGTGCGTTTTTCTGGCGCCTGAAGTGGAGTTCCTAGGGAGGAGAATCGCGGCGGACGTCATCAGGCCCACCGATTCGAAAACGGAGGCAATCGAGAATGCACCGAGACCACAGAACGTGACAGAGCTGCGGTCGTTTCTAAGACTCCTGAACTATTTTGGTAACTTCTTACTGGGTCTTAGCACATTGTTAGAACCCCTGCACTCTTTACTGTGTAAGGGATATGAATGGGTATGGGGTAAAAGCCATGAAAATGCCTTTGAGAAAGCTAGGAAGCTGTTATGTTCAAACAAATTGCTTGTGTTGTACGATCCATGTAAGCGTTTGGTACTAGCATGTGATGCGTCGTCGTACGGGGTCGGGTGTGTATTGCAACAAGCTAATGAATTTGGGAAATTGCAACTGGTTGCTTATGCATCCAGAAGTCTGGCTGAGAGGGCCAACAGTATGATCGAAAAAGAAGCGTTAGCGTGTGTTTACGGGGTAAAGAAAATGCATCAATATCTGTTCGGGCTCAAATTTGAATTGGAAACCGACCATACGCCGCTTATATCCCTCTTTTCTGAAAGCAAGGAGATAAATACGAATGCATTGGCCCGTATCCAGAGATGGGCGCTCACGTTGTCCGCACACAACTACGCAATCTGCCACAGGCCAGGCACAGAAAACTGTGCCAATGCTCTCAGAAGGCTGCCATTGCTCACCACAGGGGTGGAGATGGCACAGCCCGCAGATTTAGTTATGGTAATGGAAGCATTCGAGAGTGAGCAATCACCTGTTACTGCCCGACAGATTAGAACCTGAATGAGCCAGGACCCCTTACTGTCCTTCGTAAAAAACTGTGCTCCACGGGAGTTGGTCTAGTGTCCCGTTAAGAGATGCAGGAAGAAATAAAGCCGTACCAGCGGCGCAGAGATGAAATGTCTATACAGGCAGACTGCCTCCTGTGGGGTAATCGGGGGTAGTGGTGCCAAAAAAGGGCAGGGACACTTTCATTAGAGATCTCCACAGCACCCACCCAGGCATCGTAATGATGAAAGCGATAGCCAGATCCCACATGTGGTGGCCTGGTATCGAGTCCTGCTTGCACAAATGTAATACATGTTCACAGTTAAGCAATACACCCAGGGAGGCGCCACTAAGTTTATAGTCCTGGCCCTCCAAACCGTGGTCCAGGGTTCATGTCGACTATGCAGGCCCATTCTTGGGAAAAATGTTCTTAGTGGTTGTAGTTGCGTACTTCAAATGGATTGAATGTGTGATGATGTCAGCAAACATGTCTGCTGCCACCGTTGAAAGCCTACGGGCCATGTTTGCCACGCACGGCCAGCCTGATGTCCTTGTAAGTGACAATGGACCGTGCTTTACCAGTGCCGAGTTCAAAGAATTCATGACCCGCAATGGGATCAAACATGTCACATCTACCCCGTTTAAACCAGCGTCCAATGGTCAGGCTGAACGAGCAGTTCAAACAATCAAACAGAACTTGGTTACTGCACAAGACCCCACTCGCTCACTGGGATCCTTCCCGCTGAACTGCTCATGAAAAGGGCACTTAAGGCTCTCATTAGTCCATCCTGATCTACACGAACAGGTAGAGAGCAGGCGGCTTCAACAGAATACATATCATGATCGCGCAAAGGTGTCATGCGAGATTGAGATAAATGATCCTGTATTTGTGTTGAACTATGGACAAGGTCCCAAATGGCTTCCTGGCACTGTTTTGGCCAAAGAGGGGAGTAGGGTGTTTGTAGCCAAACTCTCAAATGGACTCACCTGGATCAAACCAAACTCCGATTTACGAACTATCCAGAACAGCCTACAATAGACACTACCTTCTTCGACCCTCCAACACACACACAAGTGGCAACCGACCCAACGGTTGACCACGAAGCAGGACTCATCACCCCCAGCAGCCCAGCAAGGCCAGCTGCGCAGCAGCCCAGCGAGGGCCCAACAAACAACTCACCAAAACCAGCATTTGTACCGAGACGATCAACCAGGGAAAGAAAGGCCCCAGATCGACTCACATTGTAAATAGTTACACTATTGACTTTGGGGGGAGTGTTGTTTTGTATGTAAACCTGTAAATACCATGTCTAATCACCAGAGGGCTCATCCCCTGGAGTCCCAAGGGATCCCACAATCCCTTGGGAGCACCTGTATATAAGGAGGCCTCGCAGACTGGAGAGGCACTCTGAGATCTGTAATAAAGGACTACGGTCACGCCTTACTTTGAGCTTGCAGTATCTAGTCTGACTCTTTATTCAAGACTTAACAGTCAGGGTTTTTGGAAACTGAGGGATTTAAATTGACATTCATCAACCCTCTCTTACATTAAGGGACATTCTCGGTATTACCGTCCATCAGGGAACCCCGTGAGCTGATCTGTTGGACTCTTGTACCCGAGTGTGGGACCGAGTTAAATCGTCCATCACTCCTACTGAGTCCAAAGCTTTGGCGGTGGATGGTCCTCTGATTCCACAAACCCCTCCCCAGCCGGGAGATAGATGCAACTTAATTTGGTATAACTGTTATATGCCCGGACATTGTGCTCGTGAATGCCACTATAATCAATGTCCGAATAATGGCCCACGTTACCAACCTCCAATCCATGAAAGTAACGGGCCTGATCTGAATGCTGTGCAGCAGCAGCTAGAAAGCCTTTTGACAGCAATTGTGGGCATGAAACGTGATCAGATAAGGGGGCAAAATGTTTTGTCTGTTACTCGTAGCGGAGATGCACTCCCAGGCTCACGGCCCCAGTGACGGCCACCTGCCTCTGCAGTAAACAGGTAGTCTGAGTGATATTTCCAGTCTTAGTGCTTTTTTTATTTTTCAGGATCGCTGGAATGTCGCCCATTTTAAAAAACACTAGTTTCGCCTTTTTAATTTGGGCGATAGCCTTAGCGCTGTGAAATGGGTCTTAGCGATGTAATCAGTCGGGCAAGGCTGGTGTTCATAACAATGGCCGTTCTGCGCATGCGCGTTTTTTTTAGCAAATAACTTTTCCTGCGATTCGGGAGTTCAGCAGTCATCTGCGCATGCTCAGAAGACTGAAAGTGAGGGAGAGAGAGAAGGAGAGAGAAGGAAGCTGTCTGTGGAGGGTAAAAAATATTCAGTGATAGCAGCATGCAGCAGGAGCTGTCAGGAAGAAGGAGGGTGAAAACCTTCTCTGATGAAGCCAATGAGGCCCTTGATAATGAGGTTGAGAATAGGGGCCTTTCGTGGAGATTGTACGCGAGATGTTTGGTGTCAAGCATTAGTTCCTAAACATGATCTTATTAAATATTTTCTCTGAATATAAATGCTATAACTATGCATCCATTGTGGATACAAACCGCATTAGCATATAACGTTAAAGTTATGGACGAATAGAATGTGGGGTGACTAATTGTGGATTACAATATCTGTTGTGTTTCTATAATTGTACCTAGTCAATTAGCATATGCCATGCTCTTGTCACATTTGCAGAGGAAGATATCTCAGCAGAGGCAGACCGGAGGAGGGCCTGCTGAGCTGCACCATCTGACCGACCTAGAAGAACGTGCCGCAGCACTAGTGGGCACCCACAATCGTTCTGCCACCTGTTGTGGTGCCGATTCCGTTGTTGTGCCACGTGAGTAATGTGTACAACAGTGGTAAACCAATGGTAATTTAAAGTAATTTAATGGTATTTCATTATAATATATGAATGATGTAATGTTATGCATGCGGCTTCTGTACTCTCAAGTTAATCATTTGTCACGTCTCTTGTTCACATTTATTGCAGTTGTGTTGCTCCTCGTATATATGCCAGCGCAGCGCAAGCATTCTCATGTCTCCCCTTCTCTTCTAATAACCTCAATTATGTTTTGCAGCTCCCCAGACTTCCCAGGTGCAAAGGGAGGCCCCTGCACCAACACCTGTACCGCTATAGGTCATCATCACCACGGGCGACGAACACGAAACTGAGGAGGAGGAAGAAACAGAGCCTGAGTTGTCATCTGTGGTACCTGCGGGCACGTCATCCTCAACAGATGAAGTAGCGACGTCAAGCGGCTTGCAGGAGGCCATTCCAAGGCGTCCAGTGCCCAAGCCGACCCTGCGGAGGTTGAGTAGGCGAGGTAGGCACGTGCTGCGACGGGCAGATGCAAATGAGGACATGGTCTCACTGTCAAGGGTGAGCGTCGACATAGGTCGAGGGTTCCTCCAGGCGCTTGGTGGGTTGACCGGCAACATTGCCATACTGTCTGCGCGAATAATGGAGGGCATGGAGCGGATAGTTGCGGCAACGGGGCGAACGACCGACTCTGTCAGTGCCTTGCGGCATGCAATAGTTTCGGGATGCAGCACTGCACCCCAAGGTGCCATACCACCAACCACCACAACAGATGCGAGACAGGAGGAAGAACTTCCTTCTGACTCAGAAGACGTTTCTTCGCAAACATCTTTTCCCCCCGCCCCCCCCCCTCCCCTCCCCCCCCCCCCGTCCCATCCCCACAGCAGCAGCCCTTGAGTGCTCTGCTGCAAGACGTCTTGGTCCCATTACTTGGGGAGTATGTGGGAAATGGGGGAGTGAAGTGTGGCCGCAGGTAGGAAGGGGGGGTGGTTGGGGGGGTTGTATATTGTTGGAGTTATAAAACATTTTTGTTGAATGTTGACTGTTGGGGATGGTGGGAGAATGTTGTTGGCTGTTGGGGGGGTGGGGGCGGGGTCTTGTATATGTTTGTTAAAAAAATGTAAATGACATGTTCAATTATTAAACATTTTTATTTAAGTTTACAATTGTTGTGAAGTGTCTTCTAATAACGTAAGGTAAAGCATCAGTGCAATAGTTGCAAACAATGGCCATGGCCAGGCCAGGCAAGGATGAAATGTAACGCAACTGTTTAACTGTCTCCAACGTAACTTTATGCAAAGTGTTCATTTATGAGCTGCTGATGCAAGAGTTTTGCAGCTGTGTAACTACCACAGTGCTTTTCCAGTGTTGGCGGGGGTGGGGGGGCATGGGGTTATGGGTTAATCGGCAGGCTGATTGTCCTCCCCGAGGTCCTGGTTCTCCTCCTCTTCTGCCTCTCCTCTCTCCTGAGGTGGACCGGCGGTCCCATCTGGCAATTGTTGTCCTCTCCTGATAGCTGGGTTACGCTACCTGCAGCATACCACAATGAACTCAGTGGCCTGCTCAGGGTGGTATTGTAGGTTGCCTCCTGAGTGGTGCAGGCATTTGAAGCGCTGCTTCAGAACTTCAATTGTCTTTTCGACGATATTGCGTGTAGCTGTATGGTTTTCATTGTAGCGTTTCTCGGCTTCTGTCTGGGGCTTACGCAGGGGGGTCATGAGTCAGCTGGCAAGACCATATCCTTTATACCCCAGCATCCAACCGTGACCTGTGGCTGACTCTTAAACAGGCCAGAGACAGTGCTCTCACGCAAGATGTGCGCATCATGGATGCTGCCTGGAAAATTTGCATTTACTGCCATGATTTATTTGCTTGTGGTCGACAACGAGCTGCACATTCAGGGAGTGGAATCCCTTTCAGTTCCGAAACACCTCTGCATCCTATAAAGGTGCTCGCAGGGTGATGTGCGTACAGTCTATTGCTCCCTGCACCTTGGGGACGTTTGCTATTCTTGAGAAACCCAAAGTCCTCTCAGTCTGTGCCTCCCTGGTCATAGGGAAGTTTATAAAGTCCATCGTGCATGCGTAAAGAGCTTCAGTCACCCGTCGAATGCAGCAATGTGTGGCGTGCTGAGAGATACCGCAAATGTCGCCAGCCGAGGCCTGAAAGGAGCCCGATGCATAGAAGAAAAGTGCCGCAGTATCTTAACCTCAATGGGCAGTGCTGTCCTGATAGTGCTGATAGGCTGCAGATCTCCCTTAATTAGATGGTCACCGTAAATGCATTGGGTGTAATGTCTCCTTCTCCTCAGCAGCCTGCCACCTCTTTGATTGGGCACATAATGCTCTTCAAAAAACCTTCTCCCATCTCTATTCTGCAGCATTTGAGGAGTCATCAATACTGGTTGAGAAATTACAGGCTACATCACTATAAATCACTGTAAATGCCCTTAATTTGTCCTCAACAAATACAAGTGTGATTAGATGATTGGCAAGAGCCAAAAACACCTTTAAAATCGCTCACAAATTGCTTGTCCTGACAAGCACTTCAAGCAGCCTTTTATTAAAGATCCTCCGAGTTACAAATGGCGTTCGTAGTGCCAAGTTAAGGTCAGGTGATTGCAGCTTGCAGCTTTTCTTCAGTGTCTTTTTGGGCCAGCGATCATTTGGGCGAATTATGGGCGAAATGCCGAAAGTAGCACTCGCCGATAATCTGGGCCATAATCGGACGCTAGTTTCCATTATAAACAATGTTCTCGGCCTTGCACGAGGATAACGTCATATTTTTTAAAAAAATAGGCCGGGCGATGCAGCTCATTCATGTATGCCGAAAGTTGCGCTGGTGACAAATGGGCGATAATCAGGCGCTAGTTTCCACTTTTCAGCAAATATGGGCAATAGCTTGAATCTCAGTGCTTATATGGGTGCTAAATGGGCGATGATGTGCCAAAAGTCTAGCCCCAGTTCTTCTCCTGTCTGGTACGGGGAGGACGGACGACCCTTTATCCGGGCCACTGATCATGGAGACCGCTGCCATGTTATGCTTGTGGATTCCGGTTCAACCGTGACGATTTTACACGACCTCACTCCCTTTTCCCTTTCCGGCTTTAATGCTTCTATTCCATTAGCTAATCAGGGATTGAGCTCCATCGTCTTGTCTGTCGATGGGAATTCCATTGATGTCCCCTCTCCTATATATATGGCTACCCATTACCAGAAAGTTATCCTCAGAAGCGACACGCTGTATAAACACCGTGCAAAGCCCGGAATCACAATGTGGATTTCATCCCCTACGGGGCACAACAGACATGATCTTTGCAGCGTGCCAGTTGCAGGAAAAATGTAGGGAGTAGCGCCAGCCCTTTTACATGGCCTTTTTCGATCTTACAAAGGCCTTTGACACTGTCAACCGTGAGGGTCTATGGAGCATCCTCCTTCTTTTCGGATTACCCCAAAAGTTTGTCAACATCCTTCGCCTGCTTCACGATGACATGCAGGCCATGATCCTTACCAATGGATCCACTACAGACCCAATCCACATCTGGACCGGGGTCAAAGAGGGCTGCGTTATTGCTCCAACCCTTTTCTCAATCTTGCTCGCCGCCATGCTCCACCTCACAATCAACAAGCTCCCCGCTGGAGTGGAACTAAACTACAGAATCAGTAGGAAGGTGTTTAACCTACGCCGCCTCCAGGCCAGGTCCAAGATCATCCCAACCTCTGTCGTTGAGCTGCAGTATGTGGACAATGCCGGCGTCTGTGCGCATTCAGCGGCTGAACCCCAGGATATAGTCAATGTATTCACTGAGGCATATGAAAGCATGAACCTTACGCTTAACATCGTAAGACAAAGGTCCTTCACCAGCCTGTCACCGCCGCACAGCACTGCCCTCCAATCATCAAGATCTATAGCGTGGCCCTGGACAACGTGGACCATTTCCCATATCTCGGGAGCCTCTTATCAACAAAGGCAGACATTGATGCGGAGATTCAGCATTGCCTCCAGTGCGCCAGCACAGCCTTCGGCCGCCTGCGGAAAAGAGTGTTTGAAGACCAGGCCCTCAAATCTACCACCAAACTCATGGACTACAGGGCTGTAGTAATACCCACCCTCCTGTATGGGTCTGAGGCATGGACGATGTACAGAAGGCACTTCAAGTCGCTGGAGATATATCACCAACGATGTCTCTGCAAGGTCCTGCAAATCTCCTGGGAGGACAGGCGCACCAACATCAGTGTCCTCGACCAGGCTAACATCCCCAGTATTGAAGCACTGACCACACTCGATCAGCTTCGCTGGGCAGGCCACATAGTACGCATGCCAGATACGAGACTCCCTGAGCAAATGCTTTATGCGGAGCTCCATCATGGTAAATGAGTCAAAGGAGGACAGCGGAAACGTTATAAGGACACCCTCAAAGCCTCCCTGGTAAAGTGCGACATCACCACTGACACCTGGGAGACCCTGGCCGTAGACCTCCCGAGGTGGAGAAAGTCTCGACGCAAGGAGCATGAAGAGGCCAGGCGTAGGCAGCGGAAGGAGCGCGCGGCAAACCAACCCTACCGACCCCTTCCCCCGACGAATGTCTGTCCCACCTGTAACAGGGTCTGTGGCTCTCGTATCGGACTGTTCAGCCATCAAAGAACTCACTTTGAGAGTGGAAGCAAGTCCTCCTTGATTCCGAGGGACTGCCTATGATGATGATGATGAAACACCGTGCTGTCCTTGACTACGCTAATAATTGTCTTTGGTGGCACTTTAATGAGGGACCACTGACACTTATTTTGGATGCCCGTTTATTAATATGTGATTAAAAAACCCGAGGGCTTCGCCTTTCCCGGCAGTGAAGACCCCGTGTTCAATAAACTAATTCATACATTTTCTGAGGTTTTTGCTAAGTCTAAACATGATTGTGGTAGAATGTCAGGAGATGAGGAGATTAATGGACTCTCCTGTTAAGCAGTATTCCATTCCGGCTGAGAGTAAACCTTATGTTCGGTCTACAATCGATTAATTGTTAAAGCAGGATGTTATCCGCACTCTCACTTTTACCACTAATTCTCCAACCTGGCCAGTTAAGAAACCAGATGATAGCTGGCGTCTAACAATTGATTATCTCAAGCTTAATTTGGTAACCGGAGCTTGTGCCCCTGTTGTTCGGGAGACCCCCACTCTCCTGTCCCAGATTCCACCAGGTAGCTGCTACTTCTCCACCTTTGACATTTCAAATGGGCTCTGGAGTATTCCTGTTCGGCTAGAGGATCAGTTTAAGTTTGCATTCACCTTTGAGGTATACATGGACATGTTTAGATGCCTGTGCGTGAGTTCTTTTAACGTGGGGTGGTCGTTGCACACCGGCTACCACACGGGCTTAGCTGAGCGAGGTCTAGATCCAGTGGCAAGGGGGTCCAAGACGACTGCGACCAGGCACTGCTGTATGAGCCTAGTTGCCTATGGTGAGATGTTGCTGCAAGCTCGGCGCTGAGTAACGCCCTTGATGGTAGGCGGTCCGAGGCCTGGTTGGGGGCAGGCATTGGGAGGGTCAGTGGCCCATTGGAGTTCCGAGTGGAAGGTCACAGCCATGATGCTCACCAGTCAGAAGAGGCCAGGACACCAGTGGGGAAGTAGAGGCTCAGTCGTCCCTGAAGGAGGAGGAAAGGCTAGCCGCCGTCGTGGAAGAGGAGGAGGCCCAAACGCCATCGTGGAGGAGAGGCACAACTAGCGCCGCTGGAGGGGATCTGGTCGCCGCTGGGAAGAGGTCTGGACGCTGCTGGAGGCCCGAACGCCTGGACGCCACTGAGAAGAGGCCTGGATGCCGCTGGGGGCCCGAACGCCTGGACGCCGCTGGGAAAAGGTCCGGATGCCGCTGGAGGCCCGAACACCGCTGGGAGCCTGAATGCCTGGTTGGATGCTCAGCTAGCTCGCCGGGTGTTGTCGAGGGTCGGCGATTGGGTGGAGCAGCTGGGACAACGTCGGAGGAGGAGGTCGTCGAGGGGGGAAGAGGTCCAGGGAGGAAGAGCCTCCCTGGTAAAGTGCAACATCCCCACCGACACCTGGGAGTCCTTGGCCAAAGATCGCCCTAAGTGGAGGAAGCGCATCCGGGAGGGCGTTGAGCACCTCAAGTCTCATCACCGAGAGCATGCAGAAATCAAGTGCAGGCAGCCAAAAGAGCGTGCGGCAAATCTGTCCCACCCTCCCTTACCCTTAACTATCTGTCCCACCTGTGACAGGGACTGTGGCTCTCAAATTGGACTGTTCAGCCACCTAAGGACTCATTTTAAGAGTGGAAGCAAGCCTTCCTCCATTCTGAGGGACTGCCTATGATGATACATGGACATGTTTACCTCAATGTTTTCACAACATCCCGACTATATTCCACAAATGGATGGTTCAGGCACTAAAACCTTTCTCGAGACCTGATTGTCTGCTGCAGTATGCCGACGACGTTTTGCTTGCTACTTCTGACGGACATATATTGAACTAATGGAGAAGTTACTGGTCCTTCTTCTGAAGGCTGGATTAAAAATTAATCCAAAAAAGGCACGATTGTTACAACCAGACGTGATATTTTTTGGGTTTAATGTCCAGACCAACATAAGATTGATGTGATTCAACGTTTACCATTGCCTGTATCCAAAACCGCACTTCGTTCCTACTTGGGTATGATGGGATACCCACGCTCGGTTATTCTCAGATCTGGCCAAACCCCTATATGAACTATTAAAGGGTGAAGAGGATTCTGTGGTGCGTGATTGGACAGCTGAGCATATCATGGCTGTGGCCCTCCTTAAAACTGCTGTAATGCAAGCCACATGCCTGACAAGTCCTGTCAAGCCTTTCCACCTGAGGTGGGATCCACAGTTCAAAGTCTTGCTGCTGTTCTGTGCCAAGAGGTACATGATAAACTTGTGCAATTGTGCACACCTCTCACATTTTGACTGGCATGGAAAGGAATTACACTGTGTGTGAGCGACATCTGCTGGCCATTTTTTGGACGATTAAACAGTCGGGCTAGATTTTACACTTTAGTGCAGATTGCCCAAAAATGGCCATTATTTCCGGCGTAGGCAGTAATAATGGGTTTTCAGATCGCCGGCTTGTCGCCTATTTTCAAAGCCCCTAGTCTCCATTTTAAAAATTGGGTATTACCGCGAGCGATCTGAAATGGGCGTTAGCGTTAAATCTCTCTGACCTTCTGCCGTAAAGTGTCGCCGTCCTTAGTAACGGCATGGCAGCGCACGTTTCCCACGATTCAGGAGGTTAGGGGGTCATCATTACTGTTGGGTATGGAGAAAGACTCAGACTGGACAGTGTGAGCTCAAAGTAAAGTGTGACCGTAGTCTTTTATTGCAGGTCTCCAGAGTGCCTCTTCAACCTGTGAAGCCTTCTTAAATATCTGTGCTCCCAAGGGATTATGGGATCCCTTGGGACTCCGGGGAATGAGCCTCCTGGTGGCTGTACAGAGTAAATACAAGTCCACATATATAACAACATTCCCCCCCAAAGTCAATCGTGTAACTATTTACAATGTAAGTCGATCTGGGGCTCTTCTTGCCCTTGTTGATTGTCTCAGTGTGAAGGCTGGTGTTGTTGAATCATTTGTTGGGCCCTCGCTGGGCTGCTGTGCAGCTGGCCTTGCTGGGCTGTCTGGTGTGTTGGGCCCTGCAGGGCTACTGTGGATGATGGGTTCTGCTTCATGGTCAACTGTGGTGTCGGTTGCCACTGGTGTGAGTTGGGGGATCAAAAAAGGTAGGATCCAAGGTGGGTTGCTCAGAGTAGTCCGTGAATTTGAGTTTGATTTGGTCCAAGTGTTTCCGGTGAATGAGTCCATTTGAAAGTTTGACCCAAAACACCCTGCTCCCCTCTTTGGCCACGACAGTGCCGGAAAGCCACTTGGGACCTTGTCCATAATTTAATACATATACAGGATCATTGACTTCAATCTCGCGTGACACATTTGCGCTATCATGGTATGCACTTTGTTGAAGCCGCCTGCTCTCTACCTGTTCATGTAGATCAGGGTGAACTAGTGAGAGCCTTGTCTTAAGTGCTCTTTTCATGAGCATTTCAGCAGGTGGGGTCTCGTGCGGTCTCGGATAGGCGAGTCTGCAGTGAGCCTTCAGTTACCCTCTTCAAGCCTTGCTTAATGGTTTGCACTGCTCTCTCTGCCTGACCATTGGACGCTGGTTTAAACGGGGCAGATGTGACATGTTTGATCCCGTTACGGGTCATAAATTCTTTGAACTCACCATTGGTAAAACATGGCCCGTTGTCGCTCACCAGGACATCGAGTAAGCTGTGTGTGGCAAACATGGCCCACAGCATTTCAGTAGTGGCAGCGGACGTGCTAGCCGACATTATCTCACATTCAATCCACTTGGAATACGCGTCTACAACCACAAGGAACATTTTACCCAAGAACGGGCCTGCATAGTCGATGTGTACCCTAGACCACGGTTTGGAGGGCCAAGACCATAAACTTAGCGGCGCCTCCCTGGGTACATTGCTTAACTGCGAGCATGTATTACATCTGTGAATGCCGGAATCGAAGTCCGCATCGATACCGGGCCACCACACATGGGATCTGGCTATTGCTTTCATCATTACGGTGCTTGGGTGGGTACTGTGGACATCATTGATGAAGGTGTCTCTGCCCTTCTTGGGGACTACTACTCGATTGCCCCACAGAAGGCAGTCTGCCTGTATAGACATTTCACCTTTGCGTCGCTGGAACGGCTTTATCTCTTCCTGCATTTCCATTGGGACACTGGACAAGCTTCTGTGAAGCACACAGCTTTTGACTAGAGATAATAAGGGGCCCTGACTTGTCCAGATTTTGATCTGCCGGGCAGTGACAGGTGATTGGTCACTCTCAAATGCTTCCATAATCATGGCTCGCTTTGTGGGCTGTGCCATTTCCACCCCCGTGGTTGGCAATGGCAGCCTACTGAGAGCATCGCGCAGTTTTCTGTGCCTGGCCTGTGGCAGATGGCGCAGTTGTATACGGACAACATAAGCGCCCATCTCTGGATGTGGGCCGATGCGGTGGTATTTATTCCTTTACTCTCGGAAAACAGGGATATAAGTGGCTTATGGTCAGTTTCCAATTCGAATTTTAGCCCAAACAGGTATTGATGCATTTACTTTACCCCATAGACACACGCTAATGCTTCTTTTTCAATCATGCTGTAGGCTCTCTCGGCCTTAGACAGACTCTTGGATGCATAAGCAACCGATTGCAGTTTCCTGAAATCATTAGCTTGTTGCAATATACACCCGACGCCATATGACGACGCATCACATGCTAGTACCAAACGCTTACATGGATCATACAACACAAGCAATTTGTTTGAGCATAACAATTTTCTCGCTTTTACAAAGGCATTTTCTTGGCTTTTGCCCCAAACCCATTCGCCCCCTTTTCATAGTAAGGCATGCAGTGGTTCTAGCAGGGTGCTGAGACCCGGTAAGATGTTACCAAAGTAGTTCAAGAGTCCCAGAAACGACCGCAGCTCCATCACGTTCTGTGACCTCGGTGCGTTCTCGATTGCCTCCGTCTTCGCGTTGGTGCGCCTGATGCCGTCTGCTGCAATCCTCCTTCCGGAGGAACTCCACTTCAGGTGCCAGGAAAACACACTTCGAGCGTTTTAACCTGAGCCCCATGCGGTTGAGTCGACTAAGAACCTCCTCCAGGTTCTGCAGGTGCTCGACTGTGTTCCGACCTGTGATCAAGATGTCATCCTGGAAGACCACGGTGAGCTGGACCGACTTCAGTAAACTTTCCATGTTTCTCTGGAATATCGCCACCTCCAATCGGATTCCAAATGGGCATCTGTTATAAACAAAAAGACCTTTGTGCGTGTTGATGCAGGTGAGGGCCTTCGATGATTCCTCCAGTTCCTGCGTCATGTAGGCTGAAGTCAGATCCAGCTTCGTGAACATCTTTCCTCCCGCCAGCGTTGCAAAGAGGTAATCGGCCTTTGGTGGTGGGTATTGGTCCTGCAGGGAGAAACGATTGATAGTTACTTTGTAATTGCCACAGATTTTGATGGTGGCATCTCCCTTGAGGACTAGGACAATAAGACTGGCCCACTCGCTGAACTCGATCGGTGAAATGATGCCCTCTCGTTGCAGCTGGTCTAGCTCGATCTCTACCCTTTCTCTCATCATGTACGTTACTGCTCTCGCCTTGTGATGGATGGATTGCGCCCCCGGAATTAGGTAGATCTGCACTTTTGCTCCTTGAAATTTCTCGATGCCTGGTTCGAACAGCGAAGGAAATTTGTTTAAGACCTGGGCACATCAAGTGTCGTCAGCGGGTGAAAACGCTCGGACGTCGTCCCAGTTACAGCGTATCTTTCCCAGCCAGCTCCTGCCGAGCAGCATGGGACCATCGCCCGGTACCACCCAGAGTGCCCACTTGTGCACTGCTCCATTGTAGGAGACCTTTACAGTAGCACTGCTGATTACAGGAATCAGTTCTTTAGTGTAAGTTCTTAGTCTTGTGCGAACTGGAGTTAAGACTGGCCTTGAGGCCTTGTTGCACCACAACCTTTCGAAAGTCTTTTTGCCTGTGATAGACTGGCTCGCGCCTGTGTCCAGCTCCATTGACACCGGGAGTCCATTTAGTTCAACATTTAGCATTATCGGGGGACAATTTGTGGTAAATGTGTGCACCCTATGTACCTCTGCCTCCTCTATCTGAGACTCTGGTTCATAGTGATCCTCTGTGGATCTCTCCTCTTCTGCAACACGGTGGTTTGCAGGTTTAACAGGCTAAGCAGCTCAGCTGCACACTCGTTGGAGGTGTCCCATTGTTCCACAGCCCTTGCAAACGTATCCTTTGAATCGGCATGAATGGAAACGATGATCACCCCTGCAGCGTCAACAAGGTGTTAATGGCCTTGCATTAATTACCCTTGATGGTAGACTCTGAGACATCTGTGGATGTATAGCTGCAGGTATGTGTGACCTGCCCTGTACGTTACAATTCAAAAACAACATCACTTTGTTCACAGTACTTGTAGCAGCACTTGTGTGCTGAGAGATTTGCTTATTATTGTCACTGAACGCCTGGGCTATCGCTATGGCCTTACTCAAGGTTGGGGTCTCTACAATCAAAAGCTTGTGAAGTATGGTTTCGTGGCCAATGCCAAGTATGAAAAAGTCTCTGAGCATGTGCTCCAAATGTCCTTCAAATTCGCAATGTCCTGCAAAGCATCTCAGCTCAGTGACATAACTCGCCACTTCCTGGCCTTCAGACCTTTTGTAGGTGTAGAACCGGTACCTCGCCATCAGAACGCTTTCCTACGGGTTCAAATGCTCTCGGACCAGTGTGCACAAATAGTCGTACGATTTCTCCGTGGGTTTCGCTGGAGTGAGCAGATTCTTCATGAGACCATACGTTGGTGCCCCACAGACAGTGAGGAGGATCGCTCTACATTTTGCAGCGCTCTCTTCTCCATCTAGCTCGTTGGCCACGAAGTATTGGTCGAGTCGCTCCACAAAAGTTTCCCAATCATCTCCCTCCGAAAATTTCTCCAGGATGCCCACTGTTCTCTGCATCTTTGGGTTCGCTATCTGTATCTCGTCACCAGTTATTGGGTATGGAGAAAGAGTCAGACTGGACAGTGTGAAATCAAAGTAAAGTGTGACCTTAGTCTTTTATTGCAGGTCTCCAGAGTGCCTCTCCAATCTGTGAAGCTTTCTTAAATACCTGTGCTCCCAAGGGATTATGGGATCTCTTGGGACTCCGGGGAATGAGCCCTCTGGTGGCTGTACAAAGTAAATACAAGTCCACATATAAAACAACTGCATGCGCAGAAGAGGAGACAGAGAGAGAGGGAGCAGAGAGGGTCTGAAAACATGTGTGGGTGTGATGTGTGCTTGTTTGGCTGTTGTGGGAGGCACAAGGGAGATTCATCAGCAGCAAAAAGTTTACTAGGCACCAAGAACGTAGTTGGCACCGAGATTTTGTCCAACAAATAATACATAACATGGAAGGGATGGAAGAGGCCCTGGAGCTGTTAGCCAGGAACACTGGTGGCAGAGGGCTCCCAGTAGTCCCGGAGCGCGGCACTGCACCCCAAGGTGCCGCATCCCCATTGCCAACGACACGAAAGCCAGGAGCAACATCTTGCTTCTGGCTCAGAGCACGTTCCCACCTCGGGACCGTCCTCTCCCGCATCCATCCAAGCAGCGGTTCTGCCGTCATCTCCCCCAATGAAGCAGCGCCTGAGGAGCTCCTCAGCCAGGCGGCTTGGAGTCAGGAGGGGAAGGGGAAGTGGTAGAGGTGGGGAGGAGAAGGGCGGGGGGCGGGGGGAAGAAGGAAAGTGAGGTACATGGCCGCAGGTGTTGTCTGGAGCATGTTTTTAGGTTGCTGCTGCTGTTTTCATGGGAGGGTCGGGGCAAGGGGCGAGGGGGCTACCTTGTTGGTTTGCATTTGTGTTCTCTATTGCGGGAAATGGGCACCATTGTAAATGTGATAAATTTGTTGTGGGCTGGGGCGAGGTGGGGCGAGGTCATTTTTACAGATATACTTATGATTTCAGACAACTGTTTGGATTAAATGTTTTTTATTTAACTTTGTTGCGCATTGGCTCAGATAGCTGCGCTGTTACACACTGGTGAATCCTTAACATGAAAGGGTATAATTACACTTAACTTGAATCAACTTAAACTTTAACTGTCACCAAGGTGATGCACACCATTGTTGTATGATCTGCACACCCAGCAGTGTGTCAGCTTTGTAAATACCACCAACGTTCTTTCAAGCAAAGCGCTCATTTATGAGCTCCTGATGTAAGAGTCTTGCAGCTATGATGCCACCACAGGCCCTTTCCTGCGGTCTACATGGGGGGCGGGGGCATGGCTTCAGCGCCAGCCTGATTGTCTGGCTCGATGTCAGCGCCCACCTCCTCGTCCTCCTCTTCCTCTCTCTCCTGAGGTGGACATCAGACCCTTCTGACAATTCTTGTCCCCTCCTGATAGCCAAGTTGTGCAGCATGCAGCACACCACCACGAATTGAGCTACCTGCTCAGGGTGGTATTGGAGCTCACCTCCTGAGTGGTCTAGGCATCTAAAGCGCTGTTTAAGCACTCCAATGCTTTTCTTGATGATATTGCGTGTGGCTCTGTGGCTCTCGTTGTATCGCTTCTCGGCTTCGGTGTGGGTGTCACGCAGGGGATCATCAGCCAGGTGACGAGGCCTTATCTTTTGCCACCAAGCATCCAGCATTGACCTTGTGGCTGACTGGTAAACAAGTCAGATACAGTGCTCTCACGCAGGATGTGAGCATCATGGATGCTACCTGGAAATTTAGCCTTTACTGCCATAATAATTTGCTGGTGGTCGACAACAAATTGCACATTCAGGGAGTGGAATCCCTTGGGGTTCCTGAAAATCTCTGCATCCTGAAAAGGTGCCCGCATCATGATGTGCGTACAGTCTATTGCTTCCTGCACCTTGGGGAAGTTAGCAATTCGGTAGTATCCTAAAGCCCTGAGCCTTCTTGGTGATAGGGAAACGGATAAAGTCCATCCTGCATGCGTACAGGGCTTCAGTGACCTGTCTAATGCAGCAATGTGTGGCACGCTGAGATATACCGCAAATGTCGCCAGCTGAGGCCTGAAAGGAACCCGACGCATAGCACGACAGTGCCGCGGTGACCTTGACCTCGACGGACAGCGCAGTCCTGATGATGCTGGCAGGCTGCAGATCTCTCCTGATGAGCTGGCATATCTCGTTGATAACCTCTTTGTGGAAGCGCAGTCTCCGAAGACAGGTGGCGTCACACAAGTTGAAGTAAGACTGCTTCTCCCTGTACTTGCAGGGCGGTGTAACGTCTGGTCCTCCTCATCAGTCTGGCACGTCTTACATTGGGCACATGATGCTGTCGAATGTACCTTCTGCCATCTCGAGTCTACAGCGTTGTCATCAAGAGAGAATGAGAAATGACAGCCCCCATTCCAATAGCTATCTGTTTTCCACCGATTGTTCACAAAGAATGAATGTCCCCACTAAGATACCTAGTAAATTCCAATCGTCCACAGTCTGAAAAGATGTTTGTTTAGATGTTCACATCACCTTCAAACACCTCGAGAGCACATCCTGACTCCCCTGAGGTTGAAGCAGAGCAGCCTTTTAAATGATGCGACCTGCGCTTTAGAACATGGAGTCCATACCGTTGTGAGTAGTTCCGGTTAGTTCAACTTTTTCCCAGTGGTTTTTTTCAGCGAGCGATATTGTCGGCGAGATGTATGCAAGATGCCGAAAGTAAGGATGGGCGATATACTGGGCGATAGTTTCGGTAAATGTGATCTTTACGACAAAAAACAGTGGGCGGTCGGTATTATTAAATCTCGGCATTAATTACGTGCCGAAAGTAACGCTGGGCGATATTATGGGCGTTGGGATCGCCCATTCTGATGATTCCGTCCAAAAAAAGTGGGCGGGCGGTATTATTTTTTTCTTGGTGTTCCGCACATGTGGAAAGTAACACTCAGCGAAAAGTGTCCGAAAAATGGGCGTCAGTTTCCATTTTGTGGCTAAATGGGCGATAGCTGGGCGTTGCACCTCATTTCAGCGTTAAAATGGATGTTTAGTGGGCGTTATGCATGCAAAGATAATGGAAAATCTAGCCCTTCATGTTCATTACTGGGGTTGAACAAAACAATTGTTCCTCGCACTCCCTTGAATCTTCTACTTAAATCAGGGCACACTTTGGACTCCTCTGCTCGACTCAGTCATTGGGCTCTTCTGTTAACTCAGAGAGATTTGGAAATAACGCCAAAGCAGACAACTCTACTACCTCAGCTCCTACTGTACGAAGGGGAAAGTCATGAATGCCCATTTCCACCAATGAAGTTCGACCGTCATCCCGTCTCTTCTACTTTGTTAAGTCACGCCCAGGTCATCTATATTGATGGATCATCCTATCACAGGGATGAAAAGCCCTTTACTGGATTTTCAGTAGTTAATCCTGACCAAGAATTTAAGTATAAATGCATTCCCCACTCTGCTCAATATGCTGAAGTTGCAGCCCTGGTGACAGTGATCCAAATTACCCATGACATACCTGTTAATGTTTGGACAGATTGTGCCTATGCGATTAATACTTTGTTATCTTTACTGCTGTATGCTCGAAATAAATTTTATACCGTTGATAGCAAGACCCTAATCCATGCAGATCTCTTTGCTTCTCTTTGGAACACTTTAAATTCGCGTTCAGCATCTGTTTATGTTGGTAAGGTGAAGTCCCACTCACGTTCTTCTAACGTACACACCCAGGGTAACTCACTGGCAGATCGTGCTGCTAAGGATGCTGTTAAGCCCCTCCCCCTTCCTTAAGGTCACTCTCGAGTATCCCAGGTGGGGACATTGACCTCCCTTCTCTCCAGTCCAGTTATTCTCCCTATGCAGTTGTTATTGCATTGCATCAAAATGGATGTATGTTACCTCAACCCACTCCATGGGCTGCAGACACACAGCTGGCTCCAGATCAGTCTGGGAAAGTTGCCCCCCTGTTAATGTACAACCCTCACTTGCGGTGGCAATCATCCGATCTCCCAGTTGTCTGTGTGCCCCAATCCATGGCACCCAAAATGTTTGATTTCCTCCACTCACACCCGTTAGAAGGATACTACTCAGCTGATGTAACTGTTCAGAAGCTACGGAAATTTGCATGGTATCCCGATTGTGTGACGGATGTTACTCATATGGTGAATCGTTTCCTGCCCTGTTTGCAGCACAATCCAAGCATCCACAATAATCGTGCACTGTTGCGTTGTTCCACTCCTCCCGATGGGCCATGGCCTCACCTTCAAATTGATTTTATAGGGCCCTTACCTACAGGACCTCTGGTTTGCAGTATTGTCTGGTTATAGTTGATAAATTTACTAAATGGATGCAGACTTTTCTATGTAAAACAAATACTGCATTGACAGCGGCTCGGCTTTTATTGGGTGAGGTGATCTGCAGGTGGGGAGTGCTGATCCAAGTTGATAGCGATCAAGGATCAGACTTTACCGCCCAAATTTTTACCGAACTACAACGGATAATGGGTACCTCGCATAAACTTCACATCTCCCATCACCCACAATCACCTGAAATGGTGGAAAGAGGAAATTGAACTCTGAAAACTATGTTCAACAAATTTTGTGCAGATCACCTTCCAAATGGTCCAGTATGTTGCAAACGTATCTAATGGCTATTAGATCCACCCCGCATAGCACAACGGGTACCTCACCCTACCTGGCTATGACCGGGCGAGTAATGCGAAAGCCAGCCCATCTATTAACCTCTTCAGTCACACCTTTAGTACAGGGAATTGGCAACCAAAAATGTGTCATGTATGTACTTTTGGGATCACTAGCCACTAAATGGCGTCACTGTTCGTGCAGCCCAAGTCTAAAAGGTCAGCCATTTTGTATATTAGTCACTTTGGGCCTTAATAAAGCAGAGCCAAGGTCATACCTCTTGGAGTTAAACAATACTCAGTCTAACAGTTATTGCATCCACAACATTTGGCGATGAGGCAACAAGAACCTTTGCATGCAAAAATGAGCACAATTGGATTGTTGGAGCGATTTGTGGAAGGAGAAGATTGGACAGACTTTGTGAGCCGTTTGAGCCAGTTCTTTGTGGCCAACAAAATGGAGGAGGTCGGCGATGCAGATCGGCGCCGGGCGGTGTTCCTCACGGTTTGCGGTCCAAAAATTAATGGTTTGATAAAGAATCTACTCCTGCCTGTGAGTCCAACAGAGAAGACGTATGAAGAATTGTGTACACTGGTACAGGACCACCTTAAGCCAGATGAAGGCATCATCATCTCGAGATACAGATTTTACACGCACGTTTGCTCAGAGGGCCAGAATGCGGCGGAATTCGTTGCCGACCTGAGACGTCCAGCGGGACCGTGTAAGTTCGGGGCTGTGTTGGCAGACATACTGCGGGACTTCTTTGTAATCGGCATCAACCACGAGGTGATCCTGTGTAAATTGCTGGTGGTGGAGATGTTGGACTTGAACAGGACCATCACGATCGCTCAGTCATGCATAACGATGGATAGAAGCCTAAAGCAGATATCAGTGAAAAATCGAAACTCGGCAAGTACTGTAAATATGATTGATTCGGCGTTCGGCAGAGCGGTACATGGCAGAGCCTACCCGACTGTGTACGCGAAGCCTGTGGCTGCCCAAAGTCCGCCAGTGGGAATGCATCCGATTTCTCCATGTTGGTGTTGTGGGGGAAATCACCGGCACCAGCAGTGCCGATTTAAGCAATATAGTTGCATAGGCTGTCTGAGAGTGGCATCTCCAGTGCAAGTGTCCGCAGATGAGCAAACGTGCTGCGACACACCACATGGAGGATGATGGAGAGACTAGCTCGGATCCGGATACGCAATCCGAGATACCAGAGGAGGAAGTGTATGGACTATATTCGTTCCTAACTAAGAGCAAACCGATAATGATCAACGTGAAATTTAATGGGGTGCCAGTATCGATGGAATGGAACACGGGCATGAGTCAATCGATAATGAGCCAGAGGGCATTCGACAAGCTGTGGGATACTAAGGCTGTGAGGCCCAGGCTGAGTCCAGTGAATGCAAAGTTGCGCACATACACCAAAGAACTCATAACGGTGATTGGCAGTGCCACAATTAAAGTGTTGTATGACGCTGCGGTTCATGAGTTACTGCTATGGATTGTCCCAGGCAATGGCCCAAAGCTGTTCAGCAGGAACTAGCTTGAAAAAATCAGATGCGATTTGAACGATATCAAGGTGTTGTTGTCAGAGAAAGATACATGTGCCCAAGTACTGAGCAAGTTCCCCTTGCTGTTCGAACCAGGCATCGGCAACTTAATGGACTTTCAATCCCAGACATGGCCATTGCCACTCCCACCAGGTCAGCCACCCAGCCACTAGTCACAGCAGACTCTGAACCAAAGCTGGCGTGGCTGTTGGAGGCCATTGGGTTGCACGCACGTGTGTGCAGCCCAAGTATAAAAGGCCAGCCATTTTATATAGGAGTCACTTTGGGCCTTAATAAAGCAGAGCCAAGGTCATACCTATTTGAGTTAAACAGTACTCAATCTAACAGTTACTGCATACACAACAAAATGGCTTGAAATGGTAGTAGAGAACATACAACAAACTAACAAATCAAAAATCCAGGCAAAGAAATGCTTCGACAAGATAGTTCGACCATTTGAGTATCAAGTGGGAGATGTTGTAATGTAACTAAACTATGGGAAGAGGCAACATTGCTTCAAACCAAAATGGAATGGCCCCTTTCTGATTATTGACAGGGCCAGTCGTTTGGTTTATCTGGAGCAATTCCCTAGGAAAAAGGGGAGGATGAAGCTGGCTAAATGGTACCATATCAATGTAGAATTTACCAATATTTCGCAAAGATTCCTGGTACCTTTCCCCTGCAGAGGAGAAGAATCCCTTTCCGGACTTTTAAAATGGAAGAAAAAACTTCGGGACACAAATGAGTTCTAAAGGGGAAGACGAAACCTGCGGGGGATAAAAGGGGATGCATTCATGGCGACCCCCCCCCCCCCAGTGTTTGGACTTTTAGAAAAGAGAATTCAAAATGGACCTAAATTACAGAAGCCTGAGATCCCCTAAACATCTATGGAAGGAGCATATCAATTATAAGATTCTACAACATTTTGGCTGCGAAAAAGAGCTACCGAATACAGGAGGTGGGGCTAACCTCTGTGAAGCAAATTTGTGTATTCAGTATCCCAGACGGTCTGGGAGAACTATGCAACACCAATTCACCCCCTAAGAGATAATCAAATTACCCAATCAAGCACAATGAAAATCATGGGCCCAACTAGGTTGCCAGGAAACTGCACAATCCTAAAACAATGCAAAACCAGTGATAGCACATTATTACCCCTAATCGAGTTACTGCTGACGAGCCCACCAAAAACACTGACAAAGGAGACATTTGAAAACAAAGCCCAAGAACTGATTTGGCGAAAAGATAAGGAAGCTGGTTTTAGTATAATTGAAGGCCTGTTCTGGCAGTTAGGTGTGCTTCTAGAGACACTATTAGTTAGCAGTCTCGTTGCATAAGTTCTACACCAGCCTCAAAAAGTGGGACCCCGAAACATCGGCGAAAGAAATCTCTAAAACCCAGAAGGACAGCACCACGACAGCAAACAGGCTGTTAAAACGACTATCGGAAAGTTGCGGGCCATCGCGACCAACCAGTCAACCGGAACCAACCCGACAAAACCGAAGAAAAACCGAAGATTTTCCACTCTGCAAGCTGGTCCTACGCTACCAAGGGGTACAGACTACAGAACGTGGACAACTAAGGCGAACCCCGGAGTTCGAACTGTCAAAAGGGGATTGGTGAGCATGGCCCCTGAAACCCCAGAGCTATAACTTAGTTAGTTAGGGGAATTGGGAAGGCGGGAGGCTGGGATAACTTGTGTAAATGTATCTGCATTCTTCTCTTTACCACATTTAGAGTTTAAGCTGTATTCTTTTCCCTACAAGCTGTAATTTGACATTTTATTCAATGTGTTGTACCCCTCAGTGTGTATTGGTATTAATATTCTGTGTGTGTTATTAAAGATGTGCCTTTTTACTTCTTTTTAAACACAATAAAGCCATACCTGCTTCCTACCTTGAAACCGATTGTCTGCCCAAGTCTGTCACAAACCCTTCATAATTCCAGTGTCGAGAACCAAGGGTGTGGGAGCGATTCGGAACCGCTCATATAAGGTCAGAAGGGAAAGCTAACCCCCTGAAAACCACCACTCATATTAATCAGTTGAAAACTATAAAAGAATAAATATTGCATATTTTATCTTACAGAACCAGTTGACAATGATAATGAAACATGTAACACGATGTATCAGTTATCGAACCCCCCTGCTGGTGGATATACATAATACACTTGAACGCCTCTCCAATCTCTACAAACTGGGTGGAATACTATCACCAAACCAATGGCGAGGGTATATCATGTTGAATTTTGAAGGAAATATGCAAAGTAAAATTTATATGCAAAGGATGTGTTGTATGTCCACCGACGATTATTACTTGGAAACACCACATTTTGGTTCCTGAAGGAAATGGAGTTCGGATACAACCAGAGGGATACAATCCAGAGGCCCCGGAAGGCAAAGCCCCCTGATGGTACCGGAAGGTATCTACAGCATTGGTTAAAACTGGACTTATGAGACTATCCTATGAAATAAAAAGTGAAAAATGGGACATTAAGAAATATGATTAGAATTTACCGGCTTTTTGGCTGAGACATGAGGATGAATATCAGTGGAAAGCCAAGTGGCAAGAAAATAATACGAGGAATAACACATGATGCTGTGCGGGATGGTGTGTTAGTAGTGGAGGTGTAGTTGGAATAACACAGAAAAGAGAGAAGATCACGGTAAATAAAACCAGTAATAGGAAAGGAAACTGTCTCAAAATAACAGAAGGTCCCGATAATTCGACATTCAGGAAGGATAGAGTAAAGGGAAAAGGAGGTGGGGTAGCATTGTTGGTTAAAGAGGAGATTAATGCAATAGTTAGGAAAGACATTAGCTTGGATGATGTGGAATCTATATGGGTAGAGCTGCAGAACACCAAAGGGCAAAAAACGTTAGTAGGAGTTGTGTACAGACCTCCAAACAGTAATACGGATGTTGGGGAGGGCATCAAACAGGAAATTAGGGGTGCATGCAATAAAGGTGTAGCAGTTATAATGGGTGACTTTAATATGCACATAGATTGGGCTAGCCAAACTGGAAGCAATACGGTGGAGGAGGATTTCCTGGAGTGCATAAGGGATGGTTTTCTAGACCAGTATGTTGAGGAACCAACTAGGGGGGAGGCCATCTTAGACTGGGTGTTGTGTAATGAGAGAGGATTAATTAGCAATCTCATTGTGCGAGGCCCCTTGGGGAAGAGTGACCATAATATGGTGGAATTCTGCATTAGGATGCAGAATGAAACAGTAAATTCAGAGACCATGGTCCAGAACTTAAAGAAGAGTAACTTTGAAGGTATGAGGCATGAATTGGCTAGGATAGATTGGCGAATGATACTTAGGGGGTTGACTGTGGATGGGCAATGGCAGACATTTAGAGACCGCATGGATGAATTACAACAATTGTACATTCCTGTCTGGCGTAAAAATAAAAAAGGGAAGGTGGCTCAACCGTGGCTATCTAGGGAAATCAGGGATAGTATTAAAGCCAAGGAAGTGGCATACAAATTGGCCAGAAATAGCAGCGAACCTGGGGACTGGGAGAAATTTAGAACTCAGCAGAGGAGGACAAAGGGTTTGATTAGGGTAGGGAAAATGGAGTACGAGAAGAAGCTTGCAGGGAACATTAAGGTGGATTGCAAAAGTTTCTATAGGTATGTAAAGAGAAAAAGGTTAGTAAAGACAAACGTAGGTCCCCTGCAGTCAGAATCAGGGGAAGTCATAACGGGGAACAAAGAAATGGCAGACCAATTGAACAAGTACTTTGGTTCGGTATTCACTAAGGAGGATACAAACAACCTTCCGGATATAAAAGTGGTCAGAGGGTCTAGTAAGGAGGGGGAACTGAGGGAAATCTTTATTAGTCGGGAAATTGTGTTGGGGAAATTGATGGGATTGAAGGCCGATAAATCCCAGGGCCTGATGGACTGCATCCCAGAGTACTTAAGGAGGTGGCCTTGGAAATAGCGGATGCATTGACAGTCATTTTCCAACATTCCATTGACTCTGGATCAGTTCCTATGGAGTGGAGGGTAGCCAATGTAACCCCACTTTTTAAAAAAGGAGGGAGAGAGAAAACAGGGAATTATAGACCGGTCAGTAGTGGGTAAAATGATGGAATCAATTATTAAGGATGTCATAGCAGTGCATCTGGAAAATGGTGACATGATAGGTCCAAGTCAGCATGGATTTGTGAAAGGGAAATCATGCTTGACAAATCTTCTGGAATTTTTTGAGGATGTTTCCAGTAAAGTGGACAAAGGAGAACCAGTTGATGTTGTATATTTGGACTTTCAGAAGGCTTTCGACAAGGTCCCACACAAGAGATTAATGTGCAAAGTTAAAGCACATGGAATTGGGGGTATTGTGCTGACGTGGATTGAGAACTGGTTGTCAGACAGGAAGCAAAGAGTAGGAGTAAACGGGTACTTTTCAGAATGGCAGGCAGTGACTAGTGGGGTGCCGCAAGGTTCTGTGCTGGGGCCCCAGCTGTTTACATTGTACATTAATGATTTAGACGAGGGGATTAAATGCAGTATCTCCAAATTTGCGGATGACACTAAGTTGGGTGGCAGTGTGAGCTGCGAGGAGGATGCTATGAGGCTGCAGAGTGACTTGGATAGGTTAGGTGAGTGGGCAAATGCATGGCAGATGAAGTATAATGTGGATAAATGTGAGGTTATCCACTTTGGTGGTAAAAACAGAGAGACAGACTATTATCTGAATGGTGACAGATTAGGAAAAGGGAAGGTGCAACGAGACCTGGGTGTCATGGTACATCAGTCATTGAAGGTTAGCATGCAGGTACAGCAGGCGGTTAAGAAAGCAAATGGCATGTTGGCCTTCATAGCGAGGGGATTTGAGTACAGGGGCAGGGAGGTGTTGCTACAGTTGTACAGGGCCTTGGTGAGGCCACACCTGGAGTATTGTGTACAGTTTTGGTCTCCTAACTTGAGGAAGGACATTCTTGCTATTGAGGGAGTGCAGCGAAGATTCACCAGACTGATTCCCGGGATGGCGGGACTGACCTATCAAGAAAGACTGGATCAACTGGGCTTGTATTCACTGGAGTTCAGAAGAATGAGAGGGGACCTCATAGAAACATTTAAAATTCTGACGGGTTTAGACAGGTTAAATGCAGGAAGAATGTTCCCAATGTTGGGGAAGTCCAGAACCAGGGGTCACAGTCTAAGGATAAGGGGTAAGCCATTTAGGACCGAGATGAGGAGAAACTTCTTCACCCAGAGAGTGGTGAACCTGTGGAATTCTCTACCACAGAAAGTAGTTGAGGCCAATTCACTAAATATATTCAAAAGGGAGTTAGATGAAGTCCTTACTACTCGGGGGATCAAGGGTTATGGCGAGAAAGCAGGAAGGGGGTACTGAAGTTTCATGTTCAGCCATGAACTCATTGAATGGCGGTGCAGGCTAGAAGGGCTGAATGGCCTGCTCCTGCACCTATTTTCTATGTTTCTATGTTTCTATAATGGTTCAGTAGTAACTCGCACCCATGAGAGCCTGTACAATGATATTAGATATGAGATTGTCCCAGTGATATTTAATCTTTCAGCGGTCCAAATGCCAGAGGGCCTGTGCAACCATGCACATGAACTATTTTACAGGCATCTGGTGAGGCAAACGGTCAAGGATTTTGTTGAAAGGAATGCAGGAAAAAATAGTGAGGAATCTTGGCCCCTAATTGATGGACAATGTATGAACCAGTGGTAGGGGAAGGAAATGGTGAAGTAGTACCTCCCAGAAACACTTGGTTAAAATGCAGCAAGATAATGCCCAAATTGAGAAAGCATTGAGTTAGGGGACCACAAGTGGTGGGAAGTAGCCTATAACGCTAGTCAGCATCCTTGGGCACGAATGGTATCATCAGCCCTTGTAATTGCTCAATGCCTTGTCTTAATGGGCCCAAGTTTCCACATGCGCCTAGAACGGCGCAGTCCCGACCTGGACGCCCGTTTTTCGCGCCACAAAGTGCGCCTAAAAAAATCCTCGGTATTCTCCACCTACTTGCAGGTCCTCTGGCCCTCGGCGCAGCCAGCACGAGATGTGGGGGGGCGGAGCCAGGTCCCTGCGCTGAAAACAGTGCCGGGACCTCTACATGCGCGCTACAGTGGGCACGCAAGTGCAGTAGCTCCAGGCGCCGAACTGTGTGGGAGGGGCCCGAAGCACGCAGCCCCTAGCCCTGGCTGAATGCGTGAATAAGGCTCCTCCCACGGCCAGCTCCTGCTCCCCCCCCCCCCCTCGACCAGACCCGACACTCGCTCCCCACCCCCCCCCCCCCCGCCTCCGGACCAGACCCGACACCCGCTCCCCCCCCCCCCCCCCCCCCGCCTCCGGACCAGACCAGACCCGACACCCGCTCCCCCCCCCCCCCCCGCCTCCGGACCAGACCCGACACCCGCTCCCCCCCCCCCCCTGCCTCCGAACCAGACCCGACACTCGCTCCCCCCCCCCCCCTGCCTCCGGACCAGACCCGACCCGACACCCCCCCCCCCGCCTCCGGACCAGACCCGACACCCACTCCCCCCCCCCCCCCCGCCTCCGGACCAGACCCGACACCCGCTCCCCCCCCCCCCCCCCGCCTCCGGACCAGACCAGACCCGACACCCGCTCCCCCCCCCCCCCCCGCCTCCGGACCAGACCCGACACCCGCTCCCCCCCCCCCCCTGCCTCCGGACCAGACCCGACACCCGCTCCCCGCCCCCCCCCTGCCTCCGGACCAGACCCGACCCGACACCCCCCCCCCCCCGCCTCCGGACCAGACCCGACACCCACTCCCCCCCCCCCCCCCGCCTCCGGACCAGACCCGACACCCGCTCCCCCCCCCCCTGCCTCCGGACCAGACCAGACCCGACACCCGCTCCCCCCCCCCCTGCCTCCGGACCAGACCAGACCCGACACCCGCTCCCCCCCTCCCCCCCTGCCTCCGGACCAGACCCGACACCCGCTCCCCCCCCCCCTGCCTCCGGACCAGACCCGACACCCGCTCCCCCCCCCCTGCCTCCGGACCAGACCAGACCCGACACCCGCTCCCCCCCTCCCCCCCCCGCCTCCGGACCAGACCAGACCCGACACCCGCTCCCCCCCCCCCCTGCCTCCGGACCAGACCAGACCCGACACCCGCTCCCCCCCCCCCTGCCTCCAGACCAGACCCGGGACCCGACACCGCTCCCCCCCCCCCCCGCCTCCGGACCAGACCCGACACCCGCTCCCCCCCTCCCCCCCTGCCTCCGGACCAGACCGACACCGCCTCCCCCCCCCCCCCGCCTCCGGACCAGACCAGACCAGACCCGACACCCGCTCCCCCCCCCCCCCCCCCCGCCTCCGGACCAGACCCGACACCCGCTCCCCCCCTCCCCCCCTGCCTCCGGACCAGACCCGACACCCGCTCCCCCCCTCCCCCCCTGCCTCCGGACCAGACCCGACACCCGCTCCCCCCCCCCCCCCCCCCGCCTCCGGACCAGACCCGACACCCGCTCCCCCCCTCCCCCCCTGCCTCCGGACCAGACCCGACACCCGCTCCCCGCCCCCCCCGCCTCCAGACCAGACCCGACACCCGCTCCCCCCCCCCTGCCTCCGGACCAGACCCGACACCCGCTCCCCGCCCCCCCCGCCTCCAGACCAGACCCGACACCCGCTCCCCGCCCCCCCCACCTCCGGACCAGACCCGACACCTGCGCCGCCCCCCCCCCCCCCCCCCGACTGACCCGACTCGACCCGCGCTTCTGTTCCCGCTCCTCGCCCCCCCGACTGGACCCGACCCGACCCGCGCTCCCGCCCCCTGACCCGACCCGACTCCCGCTCCCGGACTGGATCCGACCTGACCTCCCCCCCTCCCTCTCTCCCTCCCTCTCTCTCTCTCTCCCTCCCTCTCTCTCTCCCTCCCTCTCTCTCTCCCTCCCTCTCTCTCTCCCTCCCTCTCTCTCTCCCTCCCTCTCTCTCCGCCCCCCCCTCCCTCTCTCTCTCTCCGCCCCCCCCTCCCTCTCTCTCTCTCCGCCCCCCCCTCCCTCTCTCTCTCTCCCTCCAACCCTCCCTCTCTCCCTCTCTCTCCCCCACCCTACTCTCTCCCTCCCCCTCTCTCTCCCTCTCCCTCTCTCCCCCCCGACCTGAACCTCCCCGACCCGACCCAACCCAACGTCACCTACCTGTAAATCTGGTGCTGGGGACAGTTCAGCCTTCGGTCCCGAAAGGCCTGCCTGAAGCACTTTCACACAGGTAGGAAGATGGTTTATTTAATCTTTTCTTTGCTTATAAATGTTTATTCAGGTTGGATTTATTTGTATAATATTTGTATAAATATAAATAAGGATTTATTATAGAATTTAATTACTTCCCTTCCCCCCCCCCACCTCGTTCTGGACGCCTAATTTGTAACCTGCGCCTGATTTTTTAATGTGTAGAACAGGTTTTTTCAGTTCTACAAAAATCTTCACTTGCTCCATTCTACTTTAGTTTGGAGTACGTTTTCAGTGTGGAAACTTTCAAATCAGGCGTCAGTGGCCGGACACGCCCCCTTTTGAAGAAAAAATTCTGTTCCAAAGTAGAACTGTTCTACCTGACTAGAGCTGCAGAAAAAAAAATGTGGAGAATTGCGATTTCTAAGATAGTCCGTTCTCCACCAGTTGCTCCTAAAAATCAGGCGCAAATCATGTGGAAACTTGGGCCCAATATTTCTAACTATAATATATTATTTGAGATGCTTGACATGCCGATTGAACCATCGATTGAATAGTCTAGAGTTGGCACGGTTGGTAGAAGTTTGTAAAAGAGTGATCGAAATAGAGTTTTCTCTTTCAAGGTGGGGACTGTCAGAAAGTGAAAATGTATAAAACTAATATGGATGCTGTGTTTTAAATCATTGTTTTGAACTAGAGATGAGGTGGCTCCTTAGAATGATAGGGAGTGCTTAGAAATGCTAATTATCTGTGATTTTCAAGTTAAAACTTCAGTTTGTTTATGTATCTTTAAGACAATTTGTATAGAAAGACTTAAATTGGAAGGTAATTTATAGAAGTTAATGTAAACAGTTTGCTATGTCGTAAAGAAGATGACGACCAGTTAAAGTGAGAAAGCTCTGGTTTGGCTTCATAAGTTCAAAGGATAGAGGACTAGACTTTGTATTGATTGTACCTGAGAGAATAGGGACAGAGAGAAATGAAAGGAATTCCACAGAAAAGCGTCTTCGAGAAGGTATAAACGAAGACATGTGACCAAAATCAGAAGACATCTTTAAGGCGGGTTCCTGAAACAAGAATTGAGACAAAGAACTAGAAGACTTATTAGATAATAAGTTTTTAGGGGAACCTCTATAGGTCAAAAGGTTTTGTCAATATTCCGGTTCAGGACCACCCCTAAAGGTAGGTTAAAAATGACTTCCTGGATGCTTGTACACACAGATGGAAGAGAGAGAGAGAGAGAGAGAGAGTGAAGGAAGTCTTAGACGATAGGAAGGACAAAATTGCTCACGTGTGTCAACCATCTGGATCGATTTGAACTATTGTTACAGTTGTATGTTTTTACTGTATAATTAATGTGTTATATTCTGTCTTAAACTCTGATTAAACACAATATATCCATTATATTGGTTTGCATTCGAACCTTTAAAGTGATCAGAGATAGCCGTAAACTTGGCTATTTCTAACATCCCTCATGCTCAAAAAAGTAAAAGCCCATGGGATCCAAGTGAAAGTGGCAAATTGGATCCAAAATTGGCTCAGTGGCAAGAAGCAAAGGGTAATGGTTGAAGGGAGTTTTTGTGACTGAAAGGCTGTCTCCAGCGGGGTTCCACAGGGCTCAGTGCTCGGTCCCTTACTTTTTGTAATATATATTAATGATTTAGACTTAAATGTAGGGGTATGATAAAGAAATTTGCAGATGATACACAAATTGTCCGTGTGATTGACAGTGAGGAGGAAAGCTCTAGACTGCAGGAAGATATCGATGAACTGGTTAGTTGGGCAGTAAAGTGGCAAATGGAATTCAATCCAGAAAAGTGTGACTAATCCATTTGGGGAGAGGAAACAAGGCAAGGGAATACACAATAAATGGGGGGATATTGAGTGGTGTGGAGGAACAAAGGGACCTTGGAATATATGTCCAGAGATCCTTAAAGGTAGCAGGACAGGAAGATAAGGTACTTTAAAAGGCATACGGAATGCTTTCCTTTATTAGCGCAGCATAGAATAGAAAAACAGGGAAGTTGTGCTAGAATTATATAAAACATGAGTCAGGCCACAGCTTGAGTACTGCGCGCAGTTCTGGTCACCACATTACAGGAAGGATGTGATTACACCAGAAAGGTGCAGAGGAGATTTATGAGGATGTTGCCAGGACTGGAAAACCTCAGCTATGAGTAAAGATTGCATAGGCTGCGTTTGTTTTCTTTGGAACAGAGGAGGCTGAAGGGAGATTTAATTGAGGTGTATAAAATTATGAAGGGCCTAGAGTGGATAGGAAGGATCTATTTACCTTAACAGATGGGTCAATATAGAGAGGGCATAGATTTAAAGTAGTTGGTAGGATTAAAGGGGAGATGAGGAAACATTTCTTCCCTCAGAGGATGGTGGGAGTCTGGAACTCTGTCTGAAAGGGTGGTAGAGGCAGGAACCCTCATCACATTTAAAAAGTACTTGGATGTGCACTTGAAGATCCGTAACTTGCAGGGCTACGGACCTAGTGCTGGAAGGTGGGATTAGCCTGGGTCGCTCTTTTTCGACCGGCACGGACACGACGGGCCGAATGGCCTCTTTCTGTGTCATAATTTTCCTATGATTCTATGATTTCCTCCTATATTCCAATCTCAATACATTGCTTCCTTCCTGCCACAACCCCCGACCTCACCTGGTCTGAAGCAGAACCCCACCTTCCCACTTAACTATACATATTACAGCACCTCTCTGAAAGCCTCTTCCTGCCCCCCACCTCCAATCTAATATATGCTCCCTTCCATCTGCATGAATACTTTCGGTATTTAAAAAGCTAACAGACAATTAGTGATCACTTCAATAAAGGAACATATGTGAGAGTGATGCAGACACACTAGGGATGTAAAAGAGAGAAGTGTACAGGAGAGACCTTAGAGAAAAAGTGGGACAGCCATACAACAACAACTTGGATAGTAAAATGCCCCAAGGCACTTCATAGAAGCGATTATCAAACAAAATTTGATACCGAGACATATAAGGAGACATTAGGACAGGAGACCAAAAGCTTGGTCAATGAGGTAGGATTTAAGGAATGTCTTAAAGGAGGAGAGAGTGGGAGAGAGGTGGAGTAATTTAGAGAAGTCATTCCAGAGGTTAGGGCAGAGGCAGCTAACGGCACAGCCACCAATGGTGGAGAATGGAAAATAGGGGCTGTGCAAGATGCCAGAATTGGAGGATCTCAAAGTTTTGTAAGCTTGGAGAAGGTTGCTGAGATTGGGAGAGGGAAGACCATGGTAGGATTTGAAAACAAGGATAAGAATTTTTAATATAGAAACATAAAATGCTGGAAATACTCAGCAGGTCAGGCAGCATCTGTGGAGAGAGAAACAGAATTAACGTTTCAGGTCGATGACCTTTCGTCAGAACTCCTATTTTTAAGTCTTTTAATTGAGGTGTTGCCAGACCCGGACCCGATGTAGGCCAGCGAGTGCAAGGTGATGGGTGAGTGGGACTTGGTGTGAGTTAGGTTATGGGCAACAGATTTTTGGGTGAGCTCAAGTTTACGGACTGGAAAAGGTTGAAAGACAGAGAGAGTGACACAAAAAGAGAGATATAGGTGTAAATTTTTCATGATGGTTGCAGATGAGGCTTGTAACTTTGTGATGTTGGTTTTGCATCTGCCTGATCCTTACATATCTTCTGGGGTCAGTCCTATTTAGATATTCAGAATATAACTGACCAGTAATAGGTGTCTTGCAAATTTGGGGCAGGATATCTGGTGCTGCAACAACTATTTAAAGGTTTAGTGTTTATTTAAAGGCAGCCATTTAAGGAAAGAGCCTTTTTTGTTGTCCAAATAATTTTGGAAAGGTCTATGTTCTGAACTGTTATGGGCCGAAATTGGCCACCACCCCAAACGAGTCGCACTTACTGTTTTCGAATGGGATAATCCGGAGAAATTTGGTGCTTTTTTTTAAAAAGCAGGGCGGAAATGGCCTGATCATTGAGTGGCGGTGGGGGCGAGACGGAATGGCCGTCAATCGCGGGGTGGAAATGGGGGCGGTACGGAGTGGCCGACGCTGCAAGTCATCAGCGCCACGTTGATGACGTCATTGTGCTGGTGCGTCACAACATCCCTCCTCATCAAGAGGGGGTGCCAGGCTGCCTGTTGGTGACCCGGCCGAACGCGCGGCCATAATTGTTGACCCGACCTGGCAGTCGACTGACAAAACAAAACATGGAATCGCTGGCAGCGCCATCTCCCCTTTAAGAGCAGCCATGCCGCCAAGCCACAGAAATGGCACCGACACAAAAAGCTGTCAGTGGCATCGACTGGCATTGGCGCTGCTCCTGTGGGGCAATTCCGGAAAGCCGCAATTTTCCACGGGGCAAATTCGGGAAGGTGTCGCCGCCAATTGGTAAGGGGTCAGTGCGTGCATGCCGCAGCGGGAAAACAGGCGGAGCAGTCCTTTATATTGTGCTCCTCACACAGGTGAGACTGCACACAGGGAGGTTAAAGTAACAGTGACCTCAGTCTTTAATAAGACACTCCAGAGTGAGGAACTGGCCTTAGGGGCCGGCTTATATACAGTGCTCCCTAGGGATGCTGGTATCCCTTGGGACTTCAGGGGATGCACTCCCTGGTGGCGGAACATGGGAGTGCATGCTTTACAGATACACAACATCACTCCCCGCCAAAGTCAAAGTGAAAACTATTTACAAGGTGAGGCGGTCGAGAGCCTTTCTTTCCCTGGTGGACCGCCTCGGTACAAATATCTGTTCTGGTGTGTTGGCTGTGCCCTCGCTGGGCTGGCGTGTTGTTGGCCCTGCAGGGCTGATAGGTGAGCCTGGCCTTGCTGGGCTGTTGGACGTGATGGGTTCAATTTCCTGGTCTGGGGTGGTGTCGTTAATCCTTTGGGTGTGTGTTGTGGGCTCGAAAAAGGTGGTGTCTGCTGTGGGTTGTTCAGGGCAGTCTATGAACCGCAGCCTCGTTTGGTCCAGGTGCTTTCTGCAAATTTGTCCATTGTCTAGTTTGACTACAAACACCCTACTCCCTTCTTTAGCTATCACCATGCCCGCGATCCAATTGGGGCCATGTCCATAGTTTAGCACATACACAGGGTCATTCAGATTTATTACCCGTGACACAGTGGCACAAACATCGTTTACATTTTGTTGCTGCTGTCTGCTCTCTACCTGATCATGCAGGTTGGGGTGAACCAGCGAGAGTCTGGTTTTAAGTGTCCTTTTCATGAGTAGCTCAGCCGGGGGCACCCCTGTGAGCGAGTGGGGTCTCGTGTGGTAGCTGAGCAGTAACCGGGACAGGTGGGTTTGGAGTGAGCCTTCTGTGACTCGTTCAAGGCTCTGTTTGATTGTTTGTACTGTCTGCTCTGCCTGCCCATTGGAGGCTTGTTTAAACGGGGCCGAGGTGACATGTTTGATCCCATTGCGGGTCATGAATTATTTAAATTCAGCACTGGTGAAACATGGCTGTCAGGCAGACCGTGGGTGGCAAACATGGCCCTCAGGCTTTCAATGGTGGCGGTGGCGGTGCTTCCCGACATTATTTCACATTCAATCCATTTTGAAAAAGCATCCACCACCACCAGGAACATTTTACCGAGAAACGGGCCCGCAAAGACATGGATCCTAGACCATGGTCTGGAGGGCCAGGATCACAAACTTAATGGTGCCTCTCTGGGCGCGTTGCTCAACTGAGCACATACGCTGCATTGCCGTACACAGGACTCTTACGTCAGAGTCGATACTGGGCCACCACACGTGGGATCTGGCTATCGCTTTCATCATTACTATACCCGGGCGTGTGCTGTGGAAATCTGAGATGAACGTCTCCCTGCCCCTTTTGGGTAGCACTACGCTGTTACCTCACAACAGGCAGTCTGCCTGAATGGACAGCTCGTCCTTTCGCCGCTGGAACGGCTTGATTAGCTCTTGCATTTCAATGGGGATGCTGGCCCAGCTCCCATGCAGTACACAGTTTTTTACTAGGAACAGCAGAGGATCTTGGCTGGTCCAAGTCCTAATCTGGCGGGCCATGACAGGTGATTTATCATTTTCAAACGCTTCCATGACCATCGACAAGTCTGCGGGCTGCGCCACCGTCAACAAGTTTGCAGGCTACGCCATTTCCACCCCCGTGGTGGGCAATGGTAGCCGACTGAGAGCATCCGCACAGTTCTCGGTGCCTGGCCTGTGGCGGATGGTATAGTTGATAGCGCGAGTGCCCACCTTTGTTTGCGGGCTGAGGCATTAGTATTTATCCCCTTGTTTTCAGTGAACAGGGATATGAGGGGCTTGTGATCGGTTTCCAGCTCAAATTTGAGGCCAAACAGGTACTGATGTATTTTCTTTACCCCGAACACACACGCTAATGCCTCTTTCTCAATCATTTTGTAGGCCCTCTCGGCCTTAGACAAGCTCCTGGAGGCATAGGCGACAGGTTGCAACTTCCCTGCAACGTTAGCTTGTTGTAATACTCACCCGACTCCGTATGACGATGCATCACATGCTAGCACAAGTCTTTTACATGGGTTATACAATACAAGCAGCTTGTTGGAGCATAAAATGTTCCTGGCTTTCTCAAAAGCAATTACTTGTTTTTTTCTCCATACCCAGTTCTCACCTTTACGCAATAACACATGTAGGGGCTCTAAAAGGGTGCTTAACCCCGGTAGGAAGTTACCAAAATAGTTGAAAAGTCCCAGGAACAACCACAGCTCCGTGACGTTCTGTGGCCTGGGCGCGTTCCTGATAGCCTCTGTCTTGGCGTCTGTGGGCCGAATGCATTCCGCCGCGATCTTTCTCCCCAAAAACTCCACTTCTGTTGCCATGAAGACGCATTTCAATCTCTTCAGCCACAGCCCTACGCGATCCAGTCGCTGGAGGACCTCCTCCAGGTTTTGTAAGTGCTCGACGGTGTCCCGACCCGGGACCAATATGTCGTCCTGAAAAACCACCGTGCATGGTACCGACTTGAGTAGGCTCTCCATGTTTCTCTGGAAGATCGCTGCAGCCGACCGAATTCCAAACAGGCATCTGTTGTAGATGAACAGTCCCTTGTGCGTGTTGATGCAGGTGAGGCCCTTCGAAGACTCCTCCAGCTCCTGCGTCATGTAGGCCGAAGTCAGGTCGAGCTTGGTGAATGTCTTGCTTCCTGCCAGTGTCGCAAATAGGTCGTCTGCCTTAGGTAGCGGGTATTGGTCCTGTAGCGAGAAACGATTAACAGTTACTTTATAATCGCTGCAAATCCTGACCGTGCCATCACTTTTGAGTACTGGAACAATCGGGCTGGCCCACTTGCTGAATTCCACTGGGGAGATGATGCCCTCGCGTTGTAGCCTGTCCAGCTCGATTTCCACTCTCTCCCTCATCATGTGAGGTACCGCTCGCACCTTGTGGTGAATGGGTCGTGCCTCTGGGACCAAGTGGATCCGCACCTTCGCCCCGGAAAAGTTTCCAATGCCTGGCTCAAAAAGGAAAGGAAATTTGTTAAGAACCTGGGTATATGAGGCCTCATCGACATGTGATAGCGCTCAGATGTCATCCCAGTTCCAGCGGATTTTGCCCAGTCAGCTCCTTCCAAGTAGTGTGGGGCCATCACCCGAGACAATCCAGCCCTCGTAGGTGACCTTGACCATGGCGCTGCCCAGGACAGTGATGAGCTCTCTGGTGTACGTTATCAGTTTTGTGTGGATGGGGCTCAGTGCTGGTCTGAATGCCTTGTTGCACCACTGTCTCTCAAACATCTTTTTACTCATGATGGATTGGCTAACGCCAGTGTCCAGTTCCATGGCTACGGGTAAGCCATTCAATTTTACATTTAGCATTATAGGTGGACATTTTGTCGAAAATGTGTGTACCCCGTGTACTTCATCATCTGCCTCCTCTCTCTGAGACTCAAAATTGCTTTGATCCACCATGGACCAATCTTACTTTGCCACGTGGTGGTTAGCAGGTTGCTGCAAGCTTGTTTGTGGTGCCCCATTGTTCCACAGCTCTTGCAATCATACCCTTTGAAGTAGCATGAATAGGCTGAATGGAAGCCTCCACAACGCCAACAAGGTGTGAATTCCCTTGCATTCATCCGGACTCTAGAGTCATCTCAGTCACCTGAGGCCTGCTGGCAGTTGCAGACTCGTGGTTTCTGCCCTGTACATTTCTGCTCGCAAACACAGTTGCAGTTAATTTATGAACATTGCTAGCACTTGTGTGCTGAGAGATTTGTTTGGTGTTATGACTGGTGGACATAAACGCCTGTGCTATCGCAATGGCCTTACTGAGGGTCGGTGTCTCTACAGTCAAAAGTTTTCGTAGGATGGTCTCATGGCCAATACCCAGTACAAAAAAGTCTCTGAGCATCTGCTCCAGGTAGCCATCAAACTCACATTGTCTTGCAAGTCACCTTAGCTCGGCGACATAGCTCGCCACTTCCTGACCTTCAGATCGCTGGCACGTGTAGAACCGATACCTCGCCATCAGCACGCTCTCCCTCGGGTTAAGATGCTCCCGAACCAGTGTACACAGCTCCTCATATGACTTATCTGTGGGTTTCACCGGGGCCAGAAGATTTTTCATGAGGCTGTAGGTCGGTGCCCCGCAGACCGTGAGGAGGACCGCTTTCCTTTTTGCAGCGCTTCCTTCTCCGTCCAGCTCGTTGGTTGCAAAGTACTGGTCTAGCCGTTCGACATAGGCTTCCCAGTCCTCACCCTCCGAGAACTTCTCCAGGATGCCCACAGTTTGCTGCATCTTTGCATTGGATTTGTATACTCGTCGCCAGTTATTGTGTTCCTAACACAGATGAGACTGCACACAGGGAAGTTAAAGTAACAGTGACCTCAGTCTTTATTAAGGCACTCTAAAGTGAGGAACAGGCCTTAGGGGCCGGCTTATATACAGTGCTCCCTAGGGATGCTGGGATCCTTTGGGACTTCAGGGGATGCACTCCCTGGTGCCGGAACATGGGAGTGCATGCTTTACAGATAGACAAAGCTTTATACCACTCCAAAATGGCGGCCCCTCCACAGAGGCTCAGTGGCCAGTCCGCACTGACCTGTAGCCGCCGCTTTCAGGTGTCCACAGGCCTCATAGAAAGGGACAATTTCGACTCCTTACTGTGTAGCCATGGCAAGGAACAGCACCCAGCTTTGTGGATGCAGCAGTTGAAGTGATTCTGCAAGAAATCGGGTAAAGGAGCATTGCTCTGTTTGGCTTGCCAGGGCACTTTCTGCACAGAAGAGAAGTCAACAATGCATGATAGGAGGTGGCACAATGCATCAAGGTGGTCTCCACCAATCAGAAACACCAGCATCAAATTGGGAAGAAGTTTTTGAACCTGAAGTAATGAGGTTGATAGGCAAAGTATGGGGCTCACGAAGTGTTCCCTCTTACCTTGCTACAGATTGGCTGTTGCCCCATGCAAACTACCTTACAGCCCTTTGAATGCTTACCATACTGCAACAGGGCACAAATTCCAGTTGTAATGCATTACTGATGCCTGGTATATCTCTGATAGGAAATTGCTAGAGTCCACAAAAAAACAATATAATCAGCTAAAAACAGCCATTTATATATGAGGCTCGGGGGGTCTAGTAAGGAGGAGGAACTGAGGGAAATCCTTATTAGCCGGGAAATTGTGTTGGGGAAATTGATGGGATTGAAGGCCGATAAATCCCCAGGGCCTGATGGACTGTATCCCAGAGTACTTAAGGAGGTGGCCTTGGAAATAGTGGATGCATTGACAGTCATTTTCCAACATTCCATTGACTCTGGATCAGTTCCTATAGAGTGGAGGGTAGCCAATGTAACCCCACTTTTTAAAAAAGGAGGGAGAGAGAAAACAGGGAATTATAGACCGGTCAGCCTGACATCGGTAGTGGGTAAAATGATGGAATCAATTATTAAGGATGTCATAGCAGTGCATTTGGAAAGAGGTGACATGATAGGTCCAAGTCAGCATGGATTTGTGAAAGGGAAATCATGCTTGACAAATCTTCTGGAATTTTTTGAGGATGTTTCCAGTAGAGTGGACAAGGGAGAACCAGTTGATGTGGTATATTTGGACTTTCAGAAGGCGTTCGACAAGGTCCCACACAAGAGATTGATGTGCAAAGTTAGAGCACATGGGATTGGGGGTAGTGTGCTGACATGGATTGAGAACTGGTTGTCAGACAGGAAGCAAAGAGTAGGAGTAAATGGGTGCTTTTCAGAATGGCAGGCAGTGACTAGTGGGGTACCGCAAGGTTCTGTGCTGGGGCCCCAGCTGTTTACACTGTACATTAATGATTTAGATGAGGGGATTAAATGTAGTATCTCCAAATTTGCGGATGACACTAAGTTGGGTGGCAGTGTGAGCTGTGAGGAGGATGCTGTGAGGCTGCAGAGCGACTTGGATAGGTTAGGCGAGTGGGCAAATGCATGGCAGATGAAGTATAATGTGGATAAATGTGAGGTTATCCACTTTGGTGGTAAAAACAGAGAGACAGACTATTATCTGAATGGTGACAGATTAGGAAAAGGGGAGGTGCAAAGAGACCTGGGTGTCATGGTACATCAGTCATTGAAGGTTGGCATGCAGGTGCAGCAGGCGGTTAAGAAAGCAAATGTCATGTTGGCCTTCATAGCAAGGGGATTTGAGTACAGGGGCAGGGAGGTGTTGCTACAGTTGTACAGGGCATTGGTGAGGCCACACCTGGAGTATTGTGTACAGTTTTGGTCTCCTAACCTGAGGAAGGACATTCTTGCTATTGAGGGAGTGCAGCGAAGGTTCACCAGACTGATTCCCGGGATGGCGGGACTGACCTATCAAGAAAGACTGGATCAACTGGGCTTGTATTCACTGGAGTTCAGAAGAATGAGAGGGGACCTCATAGAAACATTTAAAATTCTGACGGGGTTAGACAGGTTAGATGCAGGAAGAATGTTCCCAATGTTGGGGAAGTCCAGAACCAGAGGTCACAGTCTAAGGATAAGGGGTAAGCCATTTAGGACCGAGATGCGGAGGAACTTCTTCACCCAGAGAGTGGTGAACCTGTGGAATTCTCTACCACAGAAAGTTGTTGAGGCCAATTCACTAAATATATTCAAAAAGGAGTTAGATGAGGTCCTTACTACAAGGGGGATCAAGGGGTATGGCGAGAAAGCAGGAATGGGGTACTGAATTTGAATGTTCAGCCATGAACTCATTGAATGGCGGTGCAGGCTAGAAGGGCCGAATGGCCTACTTCTGCACCTATTTTCTATGTTTCTATGTTTCTATTTCCCTCTGAATTTATGGCAGGGGATTGGGAGAAATCAGTGGAGTTTAGGGCCTGAAACTGATAACTTAAAAGGGGTCTACACAGAAAATAGTTCTGACAAAACTTAGTTGCAACATGCATTTTCATGTACTCACAAATATGATGGGTTGCAGCATGGGCATTGGGTGTCAATGTCTGTACTCTTGACACTTCCAATATCTCAATATGGGTTTTTCATCAATGTCATACTGGACATTGGAGAACCTGCCATGGAATTGTAACCTAGGGACTGGGCCAATTACTCCCTTGTGTTCGTCAGGAAAACTATGTGGTTCTTTATCTTGCAGGCATTGCATCAGTCACGTGCTGACTTCCCTGACATCTAACAGTACTTCTTATTTATCCTCCTCGCCTTCTTCCAAGTAGCACATGAATAAGGTATGCTATATAGACCCCCAGTCTGCTAAGTGAAATGGTGGGTTCCTACGTGAAATTTAAATACCATCAGCTATTTGAGGCGCAATGAAGCGATTCCTGCCAGACTTGCTGTCGGAATTGCACAAAGGAACTCGAGCCCCAGCATAATGTGTTTCTGCCCCATTTTCCTCTGAAAATAGGTGCACATGGGCCTTTCTGAAGCATCTATTAGTGAAAGTTTCCAGGATTGTCACAGTCTGCTGGATGGTCATGGTCTGCTGTAGTCTAGGGTGCTTATCAAATATCAAATTAAATGAAGGTACTATTGAAGCCATAGAGACTTGAGAGTGAACCAAAATATGGAAGCGGTTAAAATATATAGTAAGAATTGTAGACAGGAAGGATTTGCAGTTTACGAACACCATAGCGTTGTGTCTGGGGATCTGTATGAGCATAAGAAAGAAAGAAAGAACTTACCATACATATAAAAATATAGAAAATAGGTGCAGGAGTAGGCTATTCGGCCCTTCGAGCCTGCACCACCATTCAATAAGATCATGGCTGATCATTCACCTCAGTACCCCTTTCCTGCTTTCTCTCCATACCCTTGATCCTTTTAGCCATAAGGGCGATATCTAACTCCCTCTTGAATATATCCAATGAACTGGCATCAACAACTCTCTGCGGTAGGGAATTCCACAGGTTAACAACTCTCTGATTGAAGAAGTTTCTCCTCATCTCAGTCCTAAATGGCTTACCCCTTATCCTTAGACTATGTCTCCTGGTTCTGGACTTCCCCAACATCGGGAACATTCTTCCTGCATCTAACCTGTCCAGTCCCGTCAGAATTTTATATGTTTCTATGAGATCCCCTCTCATCCTTCTAAACTCCAGTGAATACAGGTCTAGTTGATCCAGTCTCTCCTCATATGTCAGTCCTGCCATCCCGGGAATCAGTCTGGTGAACCTTTGCTGCACTCCCTCAATAGCAAGAATGTCCTTCCTCAGATTAGGAGACCAAAACTGAACACAATATGCTAGGTGAGGCCTTACTAAGGCCCTGTACAATTGCAGTAAGACCTCCCTGCTCCTATACTCAAATCCCCTAGCTATGAAGGACAACATGCCATTTGCCTTCTTCACCGCCTGCTGTACCTGTCTGCCAACCTTCAATGACTGATGTACCATGACACCCAGGTCTCGTTGCACCTCCCCTTTTCCTAATCTGTCACCATTCAGATAATATTCTGCCTTCCTGCTTTTGCCACCAAAGCGGATAACCTCACATTTATCCACATTATACTGCATCTGCCACTCGTTTGCCCACTCACCTAACCTGTCCAAGTCACCATGCAGCCTTTGAGCATCCTCCTCACAGCTCAGACCGCCACCCAGTTTAGTGTCATCTGCAAATTGGAGATATTACACTCAATTCCCTCATCCAAATCATTAATGTATATTGTAAATAGCTGAGGTCCCAGCACTGAGCCTTGCGGCACTCCACTAGTCACTGCCTGCCATTCTGACAAGGACCCGTTTATCCCGACTCTCTGCTTCCTGTCTGCCAACCAGTTCTCTATTCACGTCAGTACATTACCCCCAATACCATGTGCTTTAATTTTGCACACCAATCTCTTGTGTGGGACCTTGTCAAAAGCCTTTTGAAAGTCCAAATACACCACATCCACTGGTTCTCCCTTGTCCACTCTGCCAGTTACTTCCTCAAAAAATTCGAGAAGATTTGTCAAGCAAGATTTCCCTTTCATAAATCCATGCTGACTTGGACCGATCCCGTCACTGCTTTCCAAATGTGCTGCTATTTCATCTTTAATAATTGATTCCAACATTTCCCCATTACTGATGTCAGGCTAACCAATCTATAATTACCATTTTCTCTCTCCCTCCTTTTTTAAAAAGTGGTATTACATTAGCTACCCTCCAGTCCATAGGAACCGATCCAGAGTCGATAGACTGTTGGAAAATGATCAGCAATGCATCCACTATTTCTCGGGCTTCTTCCTTAAGTACTCTGGGATGCAGACTATCATGCCCCAGGGATTTATCGGCCTCCAATCCCATCAATTTCCCTAACACAATTTCCCGTCTAATAAGGATATCCTTCTGTTCCTCCTTCTCACTAGACTCTCGGTCCCCTAGTACTTCCGGAAGGTTATTTGTGTCTTGCTCTGTGAAGACAGAACCAAAGTATTTGTTTTACTGGTCCGCCATTTCTTTGTTCCTCATTATAAATTCACCTGAATCTGATTGCAAGGGACCTATGTTTGTTTTCCCTAATCTTTTTCTCTTCACATATCTATAGAAGCTTTTGCAGTCAGTTTTTATGTTCCCAGCAAGCTTCCTCTCATACTCTCTTTTCCCTCTCCTAATTAAACCCTTTGTCCTCCTCTGCTGTATTATAAAATTCTCCCAATCCTCAGGTTTGCTGCTTTTTCTGAACAGTGTATATGCCTCTTCCTTGAATTTAACACTATCCTTAATTTCCCTTGTTAGCCACAGTTGAGCCACCTTCCCCGTTTTATTTTTACTCCAGACAGGGATGTACAATTGTTGAAGTTCATCTCTATGATCTTTAAATGTTTGCCATTGTTTACCCACCATCAACCCTTTAAGTATCACTCGCCAGTCTATTCTAGCCAATTCACGTCTCATACCATTTCCTTAAGTTCAGGACCCTAGTCTCTGAATTAACTGTGTCACTCTCCATCTTAATAAAGAATTCTACCATATTATGGTCACTGTTCCCCAAGGGGCCTCGCACAACAAGATTGCTAATTAGTCCTTTCTCATTACACATCAACCAGTCTAGGATGGCCAGCCCTCTAGTTGGTTCCTCGACATATTGGTCTAGAAAACCATCCCTAATACACTCCAGGAAATCCTCCTCCACCGTATTGCTACCAGTTTGGTGAGCCCAATCAATATGTAGATTAAAGTCGCCCATGATAACTGGTGTACCTTTATTGCACACATCCCTAATTTCTTGTTTGATGCTGTCCCCAACCTCACTACTACTGTTTGGTGGTCTGAACACAGCTCCACTAGCATTTTTTGCCCTTTGGTATTCCGCAGCTCCACCCATACTGATTCCACATCATCCAAGCTAATGTCCTTCCTTACTATTGCATTAATTTCCTCTTTAACCAGCAACGCCACCCCAACTCCTTTTCCCTTCTGTCTATCCTTCCTGTTGAATACCCCTGGATGTTGAGTTCCCAGCCTTGGTCACCCTGTAGCCATGTCTCCGTGACGCCAATTACATCATATCCGTTAACTGCTATCTGCGCAGTTAATTCATCCATCTTATTCTGAATACTCCTCGCATTGAGGCACAGAGCCTTCAGGCTTGTCTTTTTGACACTTTGCCCCTTTAGAATTTTGCTGTAATGTGGCCCTTTTTGCTTTTTGCCTTCAGTTTCTCTGGCCTCCACTTTTACTTTTCTTCTTTTTATCTTTCTATCTTTTGCTTCTGCCCCCATTCTATTTCCCTCTGTCTCCCTGCAAAAGTTCCCATCCCCCTGCCATGTTAGTTTAACCCCTCCCCAACAGCACTAGCAAACACTCCCCCTAGGACATTGGTTCCGACTTCATGACTGCCCAAAACGTTTTACAGCCAATTAAGTACTTCTGAAGTGTCACTGTTGTGGCAGAGGCTCTGGTATTTGCTCTCTGACTTCCCTTTGGAATGTATCGCAACAGGGCATAGTGCCTTATTCTACTTTGAGTTCTACCAATTCTTTCTGATCCATAGCTGTCCTATCTAATTGCTTCACCTCCTCCTCTGGTGCTGTTTCATTGGGCTCAATTTTCCTCTTTGCCAATTTTTGGCGCCCAGGAGGATGAACGGCCGACTTTTTTGTTCCAGATTGCACTGAAGTAAAATTGAATTTTGGCGCTGTGGTACTCGAAGTTACATCTGGGGGCGGAGCTTCAAGTGTGCGCCAAAAAGTCTCTGAGCATGCGCTGGAAAAATAAACCTTTTTCCACGTGATGGGTATGCCCGCACATCCACAGTAAACTTCCTGGTCTGGATCAAGAGCTTGTGAGAACACATTTGGATCTGAGCTCGATCTGGACATTTAGATTTTAGCTGCAAAAGATGGATCCAAGGGAAGGGGAAGGACAAGGAGAAGAAGAAGGAGAAGGGGCAGCGGAAGGGGGACGGGCCAAGAGATTTCTAGCAGAAATAATTGAGCCCCGGAATAGACATAATTGAAAGGAGATGCGATGTGCTTGAGAACAAAGGAAACTGAAACTCTCTCTACTAGCAAAACTTTGGGAACAAGTTGCAGAAGAGTTCAATGCAGTGGCTAGAAACATAGAAACATAGAAAATAGGTGCAGGAGTAGGCTATTCGGCCCTTCGAGCCTGCACCACCATTCAATAAGATCATGGCTGATCATTCCCTCAGTACCCCTTTTCTGCTTTCTCTCCATATCCCTTGATCCCTTTAGCCGTAAGGGCCATATCTAACTCCCTCTTGAATATATCCAATGAACTGGCATCAACAACTCTCTGCGGCAGGGAATTCCATAGGTTAACAACTCTCTGAGTGAAGAAGTTTCTACTCATCTCAGTCCTAAATGGCCTACCCCTTATTCTAAGACTATGTCCCCTGGTTCTGGACTTCCCCAACATCGAGAACATTCTTCCCGCATCTTACCTTTCCAATCCTGTCAGAATTTTATATGTTTCTATGAGATCCCCTCTCATCCTTCTAAACTCCAGTGAATACAGGCCCAGTCGATCCAGTCTCTCCTCATATGTCAGTCCAGCCATCCCTGGAATCGGTCTGGTGAACCTTCGCTGCACTCCCTCAATAGCAAGAACGTCCTTTCTCAGATTAGGAGACTGAAACTGAACACAATATTCCAGGTGAGGCCTCACTAAGGCACTGTACAACTGCAGTAAGGCCTCCCTGCTCCTATACTCAAATCCACTAACCGGGCTATGACCCCGAGAAGTGGCACCTAGGTCAAAAAGTAGTGGCAGGACCTTGACTAAGCAGTTACTGTAAGTAATATTTTTATTTATGCACTGCAATTACAATTGTGAATGTGACTAATGTATGTGTGTGTGTGTGGCCACCACAGCAGAAGGACCCTCTCTTAAAAAGTTCTATTTTCATCTTTGCAGAGGAAGGAGCCACAGATCAACCGAGAAAGGTCAAAAACTGGAGGAGGTGCACCAAATGGGCTGTAACTAACAGCCGTGGAACAGAGGATTGCTGATATGATGAAATCTCGCAAGAGATCAACCACCAATGTGGACGCTGGGCCCAGGTAACTGAGACAGGGTAAGTCCTGCAAATTGCACAGTCTGGATTGGCATCGTGGTCTTTGAAAAGAGCCTGCGCTGTGTGACGCGAGTACTCACGTGACCCTGTCCCCTCCCCTGCTGCGAACCAAACATCTGCTCTGTTATGTTTTGCAGATGTTGTGCATCAGGAAGAGACAGAAGCTGAAGCAGAGCATGATCAGGAAGCCGGATATTCTTCATCAACATCAAGACAGGGATGAACTGGAGAATGAAGGGCAGCAGGAAGACCCCAATACTGAGATGTTTCCATTGGAATTGGAGACAGTGAACCTGAGAGCATCAAGCCCTTTTCTGAGCGATACAACCGACATGACATTTCATGGTGTACAGTTTGAGGCAGCGTGTCCCAGTGGGTTGCAGCAAGTCACACCTGGGAGACGGCCAAGGAGGGTGGGAAGGAGAGCTCAACCTGAAATGTAGGATGCAGGGGACATAGGACAGCTCATGGGAATGAGTGGGGAACGAGATTGCTCCTGGACACCATGGGCTCAAATTTCAGCCTGAGTTGCTCCTATTTTTTTGGAGCAACTAGTTTAGAATGGAGCATCTTAGAAATTGCAATTCTTGGCATTTAGTTTGCTCCAGTTCTAGTGAGTTGGAATAGTTTCATTGTCGAACAGATTTTTTTTCAAAAGGGGGCTTGTCCAACCACTTACGCCTGTTTTGCAAGTTTAGGCAGCGAAAACTTACTCTAAACTAACTTAGAATGGAGTTAATGTAGATTTTTGTACGCTGAGAAAAACCTTGCCTACACTTATAAATCAGGTGTAGAGAACGAGAGATGGCAGGGGGAAGGAGGGTTTACAAATATTAAACACTTCACTTTTACAAATAAAGAGCCATCATCAATAATAAATGATCAATAAATCAATAAATCAACCAATAAAATCAAAAAAAATTAAAAAATTAAAAATAAAAAAAAAAATCAATCAATAAACAAAAAATTAAGTTTCTACTCACCAACTGCAGCACCAGGAGCCCTCCAACAGCATGCTGGGATGCCCCCACCCCCGTCCCCATCTCTCTCTCTCTCTCTGTCTGTGTCCCTCTGTGTTTCTGACAGCGAGGCGGAGGGAGGGGGGGGAGGGGAGGGAGGGGATGGAGGGGGAGAGGAGCGGGGAGAGAGGGGGAGTGGAGGGGGAGGGAGAGGGAGGAAGAGGAGAGGGAGCGAGGGAGAGAGGGGGAGGGAGGGAGAGAGAGGGGGGGAGGGAGAGATGGGGAAGGGAAGGGGAGAGAGGGAGGGGGAAAGGAGGGGAGAGAGGGAGGAAGGGGGAGAGGAGGGGAGGGAGGGGGGAGAGGAGGGGAGGGGTGGGAGAGGAGGGGGGAGGGGGGAGAAGAGGAGAGGGGGGAGAGGGAGGCTGAATGGGCCGCGCCGAAGACTTCGGGCGGGACGGGCGGACCCCACTGAGGACGTAGAAGCCGGGCCGGGCCGCCGATGTCTTCGGGCGGGGCCGCCTCCAGCAAGATGCCGGGCGGGCAGACGGGCCCCGCCGATGATGACGTGGGGGGGTGGGAGACGGCGGCGGGGTGGGGGAGCAGGAGCTGAACGGGAGGGAGGGAGGTGGGTGGAGTGGGAGCTAAACGGGGGGGGGGGGAAGGAAGAAGGCCCGAGTCCGATCTTCGCCCTGTCAGCCCATTCGGCCAGGGCTAGGGGCGACATGCTTCGGGCCCCTCCCACATAGCCTCGGGGGCCTGGAGCTACTGCACATGCGTGCACACTCTAGCGTGCATGTGCAGAGGTTCCGGCACTGTTTTCAGCGCCGGAACCTGGCTCCGCCCTCCACGCGGTCTGCTGCGCTGCGCCAAGGGCCTGGATCGACCAGACGGAGGAGAGAATACCAAGGTAAATAATAGGCGCCGTTTCTGTTCTAAAAAGTCAGCACACCACACGAAAATGCGCCGTTCTAACCCTGGGGGCAAACTTGGGCCCCATGGGTGGGGTGAGGGTAGAATGAAACATAAGAACATAAGAACATAAGAATTAGGAACAGGAGTAGGCCATCTAGCCCCTCGAGCCTGCTCCGCCATTCAACAAGATCATGGCTGATCTGGCCATTGACTCAGCTCCACTTACCCGCCCGCTCCTTTTGTGGAAAAATATTTCCGAGACTGTATTTAAAGAGAGGTTTATTAAATCAGAGACAAAGCTTTGGGAGAAGTGTTAGAGACCCGCGTCTGCTGAACCAACTTCTCAATTTGAAATCGCCTGCGAGGTTCCTTTATCTTACAAATTACATCACTTTACATCACGTGCCTTAGCAACAGTCCTCATATCCAATCATCGCATTACTAGGTTTACAAAGCTTTTCATACAATTACCGTTCAAGACTGGGCTCTTGATATAAGCCAGCCTCGCATTGTGACAGGCCAGTATACACATACAAGAGGACTAATTCCCCTGTTATCACAGAAAAAACAAGTGGCAGGCTTCCTATAACCAGTAAAGGCAAGCATACAATAATACATCAGTATTGCCTCTTACAAAATTCATTTGAGGGGGACAAATGTTTGGTATACTTGTCAAGTGTACCCCTAGACTTTATTATGTCCAAAAATCTGCTCCAACACTCTCCATAACCCTTAATTCCCTTATTGGTTAAAAATCTATCTATCTGTGATTTGAATACATTCAATGAGCTAGCCTCAACTGCTTCCTTGGGCAGAGAATTCCACAGATTCACAACCCTCTGGGAGAAGAAATTCCTTCTCAATTGGAAGTCCAGAACCAGGGGACACAGTCTTAGACTAAGGAGTAGGCCATTTAGGACTGAGATGAGGAGAAACCTCTTCACTCAGAGAGTTGTTAACCTATGGAATTAGCAGGACTGTCAGTAGAAGTAGCAACACTGTCTGGAGGAATGGGAGCACTGTCGGGACAGATGAGGTCGGGGATGTCGGAGATTAGGGAGGGAATGTCGGAGGCAGCTGATGCACTGTCGGGACAGATGAGGTCGGGGATGTTAAGTGGACACACCCAGGCTGTCATTGCCCAACAACAATTGGCAGCATCAACTACTGACACTCACTTTCCAATCCCCTGACCAACCTCAGGTAGTGTGCCACAGGTTGATCCACAGGCTGAAGAAGATTCCGAAGAGGAATCCAGGCCTTCCACAATGCTGTCTGTTAGGTCTGTCCCTGTCCAACCCCACCAACAAACAATGCGCCTTCACGCAGAAAACAGAAAAAAACTTGGGGTCAAGAGGAGGAAGCAGAAGTCTGCAACAATGGGCACGGGTATGGGTAGAGGCAACAACAGGGGCAAGAGGGACGCACAGCGCTAAGGCCTTTGAATAAGGGGGAGGAGAGATGGCTGCAACTAGAGTTTGTTTATTTGTTGTTGCTACTTGTTGTTTTCTTCAATGAAAAGTTTAAAGTTTGATACAAATGTTTTTATTTCAGTTAAGTACAACTGTACAAATGTTTAATAAACCTAATTATTTTAAGAATCCTGGTTATTTTTTGAATTAAAGCAACATAAACCAACACAACATTATGTACATTATTATGTACATTATTTTTTCAGATTAACAGGTGCAAAGAGTCAACACTGTCGGGCCGTTGAGCCTTCAGCAGCAAAGCAATCATGGATTAGCCATTGACTCAAATCTCTAGCTACGGCTATAGGTGCACAAGGCCGCCGTCTCCGCCGTCGTCCTGCGGGTTGAGGTGATGGCATGGGTTTGTCCTGCTGCTGGTCCTCCTCCTGCTGCTCCTCCTCCTCGTTGTCAGCCTCCTCCTCCAACCCCCGCCTCTTCTCCCCTCGGGAGGATCTTTAATGTCCAATACCTGTCCACTCATGATGGCCATGATGCAGCATGCAGCACATGACAGTGAACTGACCAATGTGATGAGGGGCAGGTAGCCTCCAGAGTGGTCCAGACATCGGAAACGCTGCTTCAGTATGCCAATTGTCCGCTCTATGATGCTCCGTGTCGTTATGGGTGATATGTTGTATCGACGCTCTGGCTCAGTGCGGGGATTTTGGAGGTGGTGAGCCCATACCCTTTGTCCCCAAGCAACCAGCTGTGCCCTTTTGGCAGCTCCTGAAACATCGCAGATAGAAACATAGAAAATAGATGCAGGAGTAGGCCATTCGGCCCTTCGAGCCTGCACCGCCATTCAATAAGATCATGGCTGATCATTCCCTCAGTACCCCTTTCCTGCTTTCTCTCCATACCCCTTGATCCCTTTAGCAGTAAGGGCCATATCTAACTCCCTCTTGAATATATCCAACGAACTGGCATCAACAACTCTCTGCTGTAAGGAATTCCACAGGTTAACAACTCTCTGAGTGAAGAAGTTTCTCCTCATCTCGATCCTTAGACTGTGACCCCTGGTTCTGGACTTCCCCAACATCGGGAACATTCTTCCTGCATCTAACCTGTCCAGTCCCGTCAGAATTTTATATGTTTCTATGAGATCCCCTCTCATCCTTCTAAACTCCAGTGAATACAGGCCCAGTCGATCCAGTCTCTCCTCATATGTCAGTCCTGCCATCCCGGGAATCAGTCTGGTGAACCTTCTCTGCACTCCCTCAATAGCAAGAACGTCCTTCCTCAGATTAGGAGACCAAAACTGAACACAATATTCCAGGTGAGGCTTCATCAAGGCCCTGTAGAACTGCAGTAAGATGTAACACTTTCACATAGGATGCCTGCATATTTGCCATCCACTGTCATGATCCGGTGTATATCGTCACAGGCGAACTGGACATTTAGGGAGTGGAACCCTTTCCTGTTGTGATAAACCTCGGATTCGTCCAAAGGTGCTCTCAAGGTGATGCGGGTACAATCAATTGCACCCTGTACCTTTGGGAAGCCAGCAATTCTGGAGAACCCCACAGCCCTGTCTCGCATTGCCTGCGTGGTCTTAGGGAACTTGATGAACTGGTCCCTTTTGGCATACAGTGCAGCAGTCACCTGTCGAATGCAGCAATGTGTGGGATGCAACACATGTCCCCAGTTGCTGCTTGAAATGAGCCAGAAGCATATGAGGCAAGTGCTGCAGTGACCTTCACTTCCACAGGTAGGGCAGTCCTCCAGCCACTTCTTGGCTGTATGTCTGCCCTGATTAGCTGGCAGATCTCGGTGATGACCTTCTTTCTAAATCGCAGCCTGTGCATGCAGTCTGCCTCACTCATGTGTAGGTATGAGCGCGCCTGTCCCTATAGATTCGATCAGGGTATGGCCTCTTCCCCACCAATCCCTGAGCGATCTGGTTTCTGCGATAGTGGCGTTGTATAATGCGTCGCCTCTGGATGGCATGCATGCAAATGAACCTTATGACATGAGGCACAGTCAGAGTTGCACCCATAATTATTATTCTTAATTTTGCTATTCTTATTATTGTGAGACAGTACTTACTGAAGCACTCACACCTTTGCTGGGTGACGCCCTAGTAGAACGGATCACACCCTGGTCTGCGCATGGAATTCAAGCACTGAGTTCCTGTGCTTATGTCCGGACGAGGAAGCGATCCTGCCGCTGGCCGGCCGGCACTCTTCCGGCCCGTGCCTGAAGCCCCGTGAGCAGAGATTCTGTGGTGGGGTGGAGTCGCAATTTTCCCATTCTCGAAAACATTCTGTGAATAAAATTAACTTTTCTGAGTTCCCTCAAATCATGATGAATTTGTGTTTTAAATTGTCTTCTTCCCTTGCTCCAAAAACTCAGAAACAAACTCAGTACCAATTTCCTTAAGTTAACGTAGAGTTTTTCTAATCGGTACTTAAGGCCACTGTGCGCTGTCCTGAAAAATATCAGTGTTGGCGAAAATTGGTTAAATGGCCAAAAACAGCCAAAAATGGTGCGGAAATCAGTTTTCCCCCAGATCTGTGCCAAAAAACCTGGCATACAAAAAATCAGGCACTGACAGCATACAAACTTTGAGGAAAGTTGCAAAATCAAGATTGCTCAAAAAAAAATCAGTGGACGCCAAATAAATGGTGGCGAAAATAAAGCCCATTGTCACTACTACACTCTTTTCTGAACACTGAAGTCAACTACTCATTTAGGATCCCCACCATTCCTTCATCTTTCATAATAAATTTTCTTTTTCATTCTTAATTGGTCCTATTCTTTCTTTAACTATTCTTTTACTTTTAATGCTCTTATAAAATCCTTTACTGAGTCATTTTAAGTTACTGTTCAATCTTTCTTTCTTCCTCCTCTTTGATGTTCTGATATTTTTTGCTTCTGCTCTATATTTGGCTTGAATATCTTTTGTATTATTAACCATAGATTTGCTATATTCATATTTTTCAAGTTTAATTTAATTTCCTATGTCATTCAAGGACCACCATTATTTGTTGCATCTTCTTGTGGGAATATGTCTATTCTTAATCATCCCCAGCTTCCAATTATTTGCCAATTTTTATTTTCAATTTATCTGGGCTAGTTCCATTTTTAATCTCATTGAATTTGGCATTTTAAGAAATAAGAAGGTGCCAGCAAAGTAGGGGGAAAGACCAAGGTAAAATCAAATGGTAAGAGTTACACCTTCACCCCAGCAATTTGGGTAGTGATGAAATCTTTAGCCAGGATGGGTGACTGGTGGGAGGGTTCAGCCTGTAAACTAGGCTCTCTCCAAAGGCTCAGATCTGGCATGGCAGCCAATATCTGCTCATGAATAGGCACAAGAGACCTTGGATTACTTGTGCCAGTGGCAGAGAGCTAAGGAGATTCTTCGGGTAGGATTCTTGATATTATGATACAACCTGTTAAATATCAAGAGTCTGTCTTCAGATGGTTAAGCTAAATCCAGTCTTAGTTATGGCTCTATGCAGTGAAGCCATGTCTACAATGACAATTGAGCTGCAAATACAAACTCAAATTCAAAACGAACCATCAATAGTACGCCATTACGCCCTTTCTCCTTATTCTAGTATAAGCCACTTCGATGCTTCACATTTAGTACTATCTGCACCATAAATGTTACACTGTCGGATTAACCTAACTGTCACTTATACAGAAGCTGGACTGCAGTAGTTTATTATTTTTTTTAACCAAACACTAATCTTCTGCATTAAAAGCAAAAGTTTCTAAATTTGACAAAATCTGTCCTTTTCTAAATGAACAATTCGGCATCCCATTTCAAATGTGTAAATCTTGATTCTGAAAAGATTCAAACAGTTTGAACATACCAAGATAAATCCTGATAACAGTATTTGCATGAAAGATATTTAAATAAGTTCCCTTCCTGACTCCTTGACTCCGAGATGACTCTCTTCCTATTTACTTTCTTGTCATTCTAAAGATTTCTTGGCCAGACTGAATCAAACCAGACCAATTGGAGGCACTGAGAGAAGAGATAATAAGGGCACTATTGCATGTGTATGGGGATTCATTGGAGGGGAGAATAGTGTCAGAGGACTGATGTACAGCTAATGTTATACCCAAATTTAAAAAGGGAGATAGAACAAGTCCGGGAAACTATCGACCACTTAGCTCGACATCGGTGGTAGGAAAAATAATGGAATCTTTACTGAAAGATGTAATAGAAAAACATCTAGAAACCAAAAGTATAATAAAGAATCATCAGCTTGGATTTCAAAAAGGAAGGTCATGCTTGACCAACCTTATTGAATGCTTTAAAAAAAGTAACAGAAAGAGTAGACGAGGGTAATGCAGCAGATGTAATATATTTGGATTTGCAAAAGACCTTCAATAAAGATACTGCAGAGTAGACTCATGGCTAAGGTCAGAGCATATGGGGACAGGGGACAAGTAGCAGAATGGATAGCAAGCTGGCTACAGAACAGAAAAGAAAAAGTAGGGGTACCTACTCAGGTGCGAAGTGGCATTCTAAAGAATTGGTGCTCAGACCACTGTTGTTCACAATTTACAAAAAAGATTTGGACTCGGGAATTGATATACAATTTCAAGATTTGCGGATGACACCAAATTGGTGAGGTATAGCTAATACTGAGGAAGACTGCGACAGAATACAAGAAGATGTTAATAAACTTGTAGAATGGGCATGTATTGTGTATTGGCAAATGAATTTCAATATAAATAAGTGTTACATTTTGGGAGGAAGAATAAGGATGCCACATACTGCTTGGAAAATAAGTCTAAATAGGGTAGAGGAGAAGGCCTCTAGGGGTACAGATACACTAATCACTAAAAGTAATGACTCATTTTAATAAGGCCATAAAAGAAGTAAACAGAGCACTGAGGTTCATGTGTGGAGGAATAGAACTGAAGAGCAGAGAAGCTATGTTAAATTTGTATTGAACCTTGGTTAGAGCACACTTGTGCATAGATCTGATCTCCATATTATAAAAAAGGATATAGGGACGTTGGAGAAGATGCAAAAAAGTGTTACAAGGATACCAGAACTGAGAGGTTAGACCTGATTTACAAGAATGATACCAGAACTGAGAGGTCACACTTATCAAGAAAGGCTAAACAGACTCGGACTCTTTTCTCTGGAAAAAGGAAGGCCGAGGGATGATTTAATAGAGGTCTTTAAAATTATGAAGGAGTTTGATAGGATTGACGTAGAAAAGATGTACCACTTGTGGGGAGACCAAAACTAGAGTCCATAAATATAAGACAGTCAGCAATAAATCCAACAGGGAATTCAGGAGAAACTTCTTTAACCAGAGTGGTAAGAATGTGGAACTCGCTACCACAAGGAGTAGTTGAAGCGAATAGCATAGATGCATTTAAGAGGAAGCGAGATGAAGAACTAGATGGATATGCTGATAGGGTTAGATGAAGTGGGTGAGAGGAGACTTGTGTGGAGCATAAACGCTGGAATAGACCTGTTAGGCCGAATGACCTGCTTCTGTGCTGTAAATTCTATGTAATTACGCTCCAGAATGTTATTTCATTTGTGAACCACGCCCTCACTATCCAGTTTCATTGTAGTTCATTTGGTCTTGTTGTGGGTCTTTCTTTCTGCTGCTGGTTTGTTTTCAGAGCAATCTTCCTCTTTGGGTTGCTCTCAGCCATTTTTTTAGTCCGAAATAACATAAAAAAAAGTCCGAAGTTTCGCCAAAATTATTTTTCATTTTGGCGCAATTCAGAAACACCTCTGGTTTTGAGGGTGGAGCTAATTTTTTGAACCGAAAAAGTGAGGCCCGTTCTGCGCATGCCCAAGCATTTAGGTTTCCAGGGTAATGCGAGGCACAATGGGAGGGAAAGGGCTGTCTCTCTCCGGTTCCCGGGCATAGGAGGAAGGAAATGTGGGCTGAGGGCTGCTTTTATATAATTGTGTAGAGGAAGCTTTCCTCTGAGGGAGCTAACCCGTGCTGTACCTGGCAGTGTTTTGATGCTGAAACAAATGGCCCACTGCAGCCGCCCCTATCCCTGGCCAAGTGGCTCGCCTTGGCCGCCCCTCTCCTTGGCCAAATGATCCGCTGAGTGTTTTATCACAGTAAATCTTAAGTCCTAGCAATAAAATAACTTTCTTTTATAATGAAGTAATTCAAAGATAATATTGCATCACTACATTCAATAGGAACATAATAAATACAGATCAACACAACAAATCTATCCTAAGCCCCCGTTAACGCTGATTTCGATCGGAATCCGACTTGCTAAGGTAAGGTTTTAAAAAGTGGTCCTTAGCGCTGTCCTTAAAAAAAATCCTTATTGGTGAAACTCGCAAAAACGGGCAAAAATGGCGTTATGGGTGGATTTGACTCGGAGTGACGTCAGAAAAACGGTACTTTAAAAAAACGTCCGTTACCTGTTAAGGGCGGCGTTATACCATTGGCGAAACTTGTAAAATTAAGTTAGCTCCAAAAAACACTGTTAGCTCCAAAAAAGTGGAGCTAGATGGTGGTGAACTTTAGGCCCTTAATGTTTATGTAGAAATGATATCAACACCAGTTAAATTAAACCATTAAGTGCCTGTGGGTTTGCATATACCCTGTAATTGTTATTTTAATTTTATTGATTCAAAATTTATTTCTGTCATATTTAAAAGTAATTTTAGCTTTTAACTGTAGAACTGTGTTTCCTCATTTATTTAGTAAAAAGAATACTGTGGAACCTAGATGTTTAAAACTCACTGTACCAAGCAAGTGAAAACCAAGGGAAGTGGTACCTTATACAGCCTATGGGCATTTGTAATCCTTCCCTCTTCCTCTGTCACACTTCTCAACTGACACCTAGAGCAGATTTGCTGCTGTGTATCTGTGGCTTTGTTCCAGAGCCGTTTGACCATCTAGCAATGTTCCTTCTTTAGACAGAAAGCAAGGCAATCTATGAGAACACAGGCTAAACATAAATATTTATAACACAACTGATGGTTCTATTAAAATTGAAGATCCATTTGCTTGAGGGGTTCTTTTGCAGATTCTGAGATAGCCATACCTTTCAATAGAACGTAGTTGCTTTCTGTCAGCCTAAACCTGCTTGTTCAGCTGTATCAGTGCCTTCTTGATACTTTGTTGCTGATTCAAGTAACTTAGAAGTAAGTATTTATTTGATTATTTGACGATTCTCAAGTAGCCTGGATTTCCAGAACAAACATAAATAGACTGCAAAAAAATATTGTTCCATTTGTTACTGTGATAAAAATGCATACCAGCAGATGACTGAGATAATTCTCTATTCTCCCCTCCTGCAAGGTTGAAAGCCTTTTTAGAACAGATGTGGTGATTAAAGCACCTATTTTCCCCATCATTGGGCGCCGATTTTTTGGTGCCCAGTGATTTTTTTGGGTGTAGATGCGCAGTTTTAATTTTCCCCAAAGTTTTGGCTCCAGTGCCGACTATCAGCGTCAGAGTTTTTGGCGGCAGATATTTTGGTGCTGGTGTACGTTAAAAAGTGATTCCGTGCCGTTTCTGGCCATTAAGGCCATTTTCCCCATCACCGATTTTTTTTTAAACGGCGCACAGAGACATAGAGCCCGTTTGGAATAACCTTTCCTTCATTTTATGAAATCGGCGCTGGCCCGCTTCTATTCCTGGCCAAAGGGTCCTCCATGCTTATCTGAGCAAATAACTGCAGGTAAAAATAAACCAGGCGAAATAAAACTGACAGATGAGCCTTTTCCATGGATGAGCAAACTGCAGGCAAATTTGAAAAAATCTTCGAGAACAGCCTTTTCCCTCGAAGTTCCAACTCCAGGCAAATTGCCAAAGGTTCTTTCAGGCACATCAAAACATTCAGAGGAGCCTCTTCCCCCGAAGACCAAACTGCAGGCACATCACAACATCAAGAAGAGCCCTTTCCTTCGTAGAGAAAACTCCAGGCACACTGCGACATTTGGAAGAGCCTTTTCCTTGCACTCTACCTGACCCACTACTATCCCTGGCCGATGGTCCTACATGCACATGGCCCGCTGCTATCCCTGGCCGAATGCCCTCCATGCAAGACTGTGCAACAAACTCCAGGCACATTGGAAAGGATCACTGCATTATATTAAAGACTGGACATTGATTTTTGTTTTTAAATAGACTCCCTTACATTTGCAAGGTTTATCTCAATTTACATATGAAGACAGTGTTGCAATGCGTAGGTTGATCTGAATAAACAATAATATATTTCAAGGGATATTTTATTTCTGTAAAAATGTTATTATCCGCTAGAATAGGGTCTGATCAACCAGATAAGTATGTTTACTACCTCGTATTGAAGCCTGCCTAATGACAACTTGATTCTCAATCAGATGTTCTAATCGATTAAAATGAATAATTGATTGATTGATTTATTAGAATCCCTAAAATGTCTGGACTCTCTGTAGTAGTTACTGCAAGGAACCTGGTCACATATGAATTGAGCATAATACTTGGGTGAAAAATTGAATCCTGCCAAAACATGTCTATGTGTTTGTGCCACCAGGCTCCTACGATTCAGTAACTGCCTCAATTTGGGTTACATTTGAAAATCCTGGCTTTACAAGGTAACATACAAGTACCAAGGTGTTCATGGATCTTGACTTGTTCAGGGTCACTGATACATGTACCATGGTCCTGTGTTGCAGGAATTAGATGTTATATATGTGGACTTGTATTTACTCTGTACAGCCACCAGAGGGCTCATTCCATGGAGTCCCAAAGAATACCATAATCACTTGGAAGCACAGGTATTTAAGAAGGCTTCACAGGTTGGAGAGGCACTCTGGAGACCTTCAATAAAAGACTAAGATCACACTCTACTTTGAGCTCACAGTGTTCAGTCTGACTTTTTCTCCACACACTACAACTGGCGACGAGATACAGTTAGCGAACCCAAAGATGCAGAGAACAGTGGGCATCCTGGAGAAATTTTCGGAGGGAGATGAATGGGAAACTTTTGTGGAGCGACTCGACCAATACTTCGTGGCCAATGAGCTAGATGGGGAAGAGAGCGCTGCCAAACGAAGGGCGATCCTCCTCACCGTCTGTGGGGCACCAATGTATGGCCTCATGAAGAATCTGCTCACTCCAGCAAAACCCACGGAGAAATCATATGACAACTTGTGCACACTGGTCCAAGAGCATTTGAACCTGAAGGAAAGCGTTCTGATGGCGAGGTACCGGTTCTACACCTACAAAAAGTCTGAAGGCCAGGAAGTGGCGAGTTATGTCGCTGAGCTAAGATACCTTGCAGGACATTGCGAATTTGAAGGACATTTGGAGCACATGCTCAGAGACTTTTTCGTACTTGGCACTGGCCATGAAACCATACTTCGCAAAATTTTGACTGCAGAGACCCCAACCTTGAGTAAGGCCATAGTGATAGCCCTGGCGTTCATTGTCACCAGTGACAATACTAAGCAAATCTCTCAGCACACAAGTGCTGCGACAAGTACTGTGAACAAAGTGAAGTTGTTTTCGCATCGTAACGTACAGGGCAGGTCACACATACCTGCAGCTACACGTCCGCAGATGTCTCAGAGTCCACCATCAAGGGTGATGAATGCAAGGCCATTAACACCTTGTTGGCGCTGTGGGGGTGATCATCGTTTCCATTCATGCTGATTCAAAGGATACGTTGCAAGGGCTGTGGAACAATGGGACACCTCCAACGAGTGTGCAGGCGAGCTGCTAAGCCTGTTAAACCTGCAAACCACCACGTTGCAGAAGAGGATCACGACGAAACAGAGTCTCAGATAGAGGAGGCAGAGGTACATAGGGTGCACACATTTACCACAAATTGTCCCCCGATAATGCTGAATGTTGAACTAAATGGAATCCCGGTGTCAATGGAGCTGGACACGGGTGCAAGCCAGTCCATCATGGGCAAAAAGACTTTCGAAAGGTTGTGGTGCAACAAGGCCTCAAGGCCAGTCTTAACTCCAATTTGCACGAAACTAAGAACTTACAGAAAAGAACTGATTCCTGTAATCGGCAGTGCTACCGTAAAGGTCTCCTACAATGGAGCAGTGCACAAGCTACCACTCTAGGTGGTACCGGGTGATGGTCCCATGCTGCTCGGCAGGAGCTGGCTGGGAAAGATATGCTGGAACTGGGATGACATCCGAGCGCTATCGCCCGCTGATGACACTTCGTGTGCCCAGGTCTTAAACAAATTTCCTTCGTTGTTCGAACCAGGCATCGGGAAATTCCAAGGAGCAAAAATGCAGATCCACCTAATTCCGGGAGCGCGACCCATCCATCACAAGGCGAGAGCAGTACTGTACATGATGAGAGAAAGGGTAGAGATCGAGCTAGTCTGGCTGCAAAGAGAGGGCATCATTTCACCGATCGAGTTCAACGAGTGGGCCAGTCCTATTGTCCCAGTCCTCAAGGGAGATGGCACCATCAGAATCTGTGGCGGTTACAAAGTAACTATCAATCGTTTTTCTCTGCAGGACCAATACCCACTACCAAAAGCCGACGACCTCTTTGCAACGCTGGCGGGAGGAAAGGTGTTCACAAAGCTGGATCTGACTTCAGCCTACATGACGCAGGAACTAGAGGAATCATCGAAGACCCTCATCTGCATCAACACGCACAAAGGTCTTTTTGTTCATAACAGATGCCCGTTTGGAATCCGATCAGCGATGGCGATATTCCAGAGAAACATGGAAAGTTTACTGAAGTCGGTCCCGCACACCGTGGTCTTCCAGGATGACATCATGGTCACAGGTCAGAACACAGTCGACCTGGAGGAGGTTCTTAGTCGACTCAACTGCGTGGGGCTCAGGTTAAAATGCTCGAAGTGCATTTTCCTGGCGCCTGAAGTGGAGTTCTTGGGAAGGAGGATTGCGGCAGACAGCAACCTGCCCACCAACGCGAAGATGGAGGCAATCGAGAATGCACCGAGGCCACAGAACGTGACGGAGCTGCGGTCGTTTCTGGGACTCGAACTACTTTGGTAACTTCTTACCGGGCCTCAGCACCCTGCTAGAACCACTACATGTCTTACTACAAAAAGGGGGTGAATGGGTTTGGGGCAAAAGCCAAGAAATGCCTTTGTAAAAGCGAGAAATTTGTTCTGCTCAAACAAATTGCTTGTTTTGTATGATCCATGTAAGCGTTTGGTACTAGCATGTGATGCGTCGTCAGATGGTGTCGGGTGTGTATTGCAACAAGCTAATGATTTTGGGAAACTACAACCGGTTGCTTATGCATCCAGGAGTCTGTCTAAGGCTGAGAGAGCTTATAGCATGATTGAAAAAGAAGCGTTAGCGTGTGTCTATGGGGTAAAGAAAATGCATCAATACCTGCTTGGGCTAAAATCCGAACTGGAAACTGACCATAAGCCACTTATATCCCTACTTTCCGAGAGTAAAGGGATAAATAACAACGCATCGGCCCGCATCCAGAGATGGGCGCTCACGTTGTCCGCATACGCCATCCGCCACAGGCCAGGCACAGAAAACTGCGCCGATGCTCTCAGTAGGCTGCCATTGTCCACCACGGGGGTGGAAATGTCGCAGCCCGCAGATCTAGCCATGGTTATGGAGGCTTTTGAGAGTGAGCAATCACCCGTCACTGCCTGGCAGATCAAAACCTGGACAAGCCAGGACCCCTTATTATCTCTAGTCAAAAGCTGTGTGCTTCACGGGAGCTGGTCCAGTGTCCCAGTGGAAATGCAGGAAGAGATGAAACCGTTCCAGCGGCGCAAAGATGAAATGTCTATACAGGCAGACTGCCTTCTGTGGGGCAATCGAGTAGTGGTCCCCAAGAAGGGCAGAGACACCTTCATCAATGACCTCCACAGTACCCACCCAGGCATCGTAATGATGAAAACAATAGTCAGATCCCATGTGTGGTGGCCCGGTATCGATGCGGACTTAGAGTCCTGCGTTCACAGATGTAATACATGCTCGCAGTTAAGCAATGCACCCAGGGAGGTGCCGCTAAGTTTATGGTCTTGCCCCTCCAAACCGTGGTCGAGGGTACACGTCGACTATGCAGGCCCGTTCTTGGGTAAAATGTTCCTTATGGTTGTAGACGCGTACTCCAAGTGGATTGAGTGTGAGATAATGTTGGCTAGCACGTCCGCTGCCACTACCGAAGGCCTGCAGGCCATGTTTGCCACACACGGCTTACCCGATGTCCTGGTGAGCGACAACGGGCCATGTTTTACCAGTGCTGAGTTCAAAGAATTCACGACCCGTAACGGAATCAAACATGTCACATCTGCCCTGTTTAAACCAGCGTCCAATGGTCAGGCAGAGAGAGCAGTGCAAACCATCAAGCAAGGCTTGAAGTGTGTAACTGAAGGCTCACTGCAGACTCGCCTATCCCGAGTCCTGCTTAGCTACCGCACAAGACCCCACTCACTCACGAGGATCCCACATGCTGAACTGCTCATGAAAAGAGCACTCAAGACAAGACTCTCGTTAGTTCACCCTGATCTACATGAACAGGTAGAGAGCAGACGGCTTCAACAAAGTGCATACCATGATAGTGCAAATGTGTCACGCGAGATTGAAATCAATGATCCTGTATTTGTTTTAAATTACGGACAAGGTCCCAAGTGGCTTCCCGGCACTGTCGTGGCCAAAGAGGGGAGCAGGGTGTTTCAGGTCAAACTTTCAAATGGACTCATTCACCGAAAACACTTGGACCAAATCAAACCCTGAGCAACCCACCTTGGACCCTACCTTTTATGATACCCCAACATACACACCAGTGGCAACCAACACCACGGTTGACCACAAAGCAGAACCCATCATCCACAGCAGCCCTGCAGGGCCCAACACACTAGGCAGCCCAGCAAGACCAGTTGCACAGCAGTCCAGCAAGGCCCAACAAATGATTCAACAACACCAGCTTTCACACCGATATGATCAACTAGGGCAAGGGCCCCAGATCGACTCACATTGTAAACAGTTACACGATTGACTTTGGGGGGGAATGTTTTTATATATGTGGACTTGTATTTACTCTGTACAGCCATCAGGGGGCTCATTCCCCGGGTCCCAAGGAATCCCATAATCCTTTGGGAGCACAGGAATTTAAGAAGGCTTCACAGGTTGGAGAGGCACTCTGGAGACCTGCAATAAAAGACGAAGATCACACTTTACTTTGAGCTCACAGTGTTTAGTCTAACTCTTTCTCCACACACTACATTAGGTACATGTATCAGTGACCCAGAACAAGTCAGGACCCATGAACACCTTAGTACTAGTACAGTTTATAGAACCTGCCCCTGTTTCCTTTAAACTTAATGGTTACAACACAGAAGGAGGCCATTTCGCCTCGCGAATCCGTGACATCATCGAAAAAGATTTTCTAGTGCTGGATTAAAAAAATAATGTACAGGATTCAGATTGAATGTCAAAAATAAATATGTTTATTAAACATTTGTATAGTACAGTTGTACTTAGCTTAACTTTTAACTTCAATAATTTTAACAACTTGAATAAATTTTGCGTCAAACTTTTCAATGAAGAAACAAACAAACAAACAAGCCATCTCTCCTGCCCGTGTTGCTACCTCTACTCCTACCTGTGCCCATTGTTGCAGACTTCTGCTTCCTCGCACCCCCGCCCACCCCAAGGTTTTTTCTGTTATCTTGCCAACGACGCATTTCTTGTTGGTGAGTTGTGACAGGGACAGAGCTAGCCGATGTCATTGTGGAAGGCCCAGGTTCCTCTTCGGAATCTTCCTCAGCTTGCGGATCAGCCCCTGAATTTGGTCAGGGGTTCGAATGTTAGTGGCAGCAATGACAGCCTGGGTCTGTCCCCTTATTGCTGCTACTACCGCTGACATCCCCTCCCTCATCTGTCCTGACAGTCTTGCCACCTGTAATGACAGTCCCGCAATTTTTCCCCTCACCTTACCCATTCCTCCAGCCAGTGTTGCTACTTCATGTTTCTGTCCCGCTAATTCTACCCTCACCCCATGGAAGGTTTCCAGGAGCGATCTCATTAGTTAGATGTTCTCCCCACTCATCTCCACGAGATGTCCTCATTGCATTCTGTGTTTCTGGTTCAGCTCTCCCTTCCACCCTCCTCTGCTGTCTTGCAGGTGTGGCTTGCTGCGACACACTGGAACCCGCAGCCTCAGACGGTACACTTTGAAATGTCGCGTTGGTTGATTCGCTCAGGAAAGGGCTTGGAATCCTCGAGGGGTTCACCATCTCCAATTCCAGTACAACCATCTCGGTATCAGAGCCTTCCAGCTGCCCTTCATTCTCCTGATGTAGAATATCTGGATTGACGGCTTCCTGAACATGCTCTTCTTCTACTTCAGGTGCATCTTCTGTCTCCTCCTGATGAGCAACATCTGCAAAACATAACAGGGATGCTTGGTTAGCAGCAGGGAGGAAGTGGGAAGCATAGCCAGCACACGCAGTACTTTACATTTAGCCAACCCAGACTGTGCAATTTGCAGGGCTTACCCTCTCTTGGTAAACTGAGCCCAGCTTCCATGTTGGTGGTTGATCGTCTCCTGTGAGATTTAATCATATAAGCTATCCTCTGTTCCATGGCTGTTAGTTACAGCCTACTTGCCAGACCTCCTCCAGTTTTTGACCGTTCTCGGTTGATCTGTGACACCATCTTCTGCAAAGGTGAAAATAGAACTTTTTAAAGAGAGGGTCCTTCTGCACACACACACATGAATCACATTTACAGATGTTATTGCAGTGCATAAATATAAATATAAATGTAAATAAAGTTAAATAAAAATATTACTTACAGTCACTGCTTGTCCAAGGTCCTGCCACTTCTTTTTGAGCTGTGCATTGCTTCTCAGGGTAATGGACAATGCATTAAACTCTACTGCAACCTGGTCCCAAACTTTTGCGAGTACAGAGGGTTTAAGTTTCTTGTTACCGAAGATCTCTTCATTTTCAAGAACTTCAAATTAACTGTCAATTATGTCTAGCGGGGGCTCAATTTCTTCTGTGAGAAATCTCTTGGCCCTCACAGCTTCCCCTTCTCCGTCTCTGACCCTTTCGCCTTCTCTGCCTCCTTCTTTTTGTCCTGCAAAGAGGCATCCATCTTTTGTTTGAAGCTGTATTTTCCATCTGCAAATCCACCTCTGCCACCAATGGATTCTCACTGATGATCCAGACCAGGCAGACCCGACACGTGCAGAAATTTTATTATTTTTTTACAGTGCATGGGCAGTGAGTGTTTTTTTTAAAGCGCATGTGCAATGTTTTTTTTACAGCGCACGCGCAGTGTTTTTTTTTACAGCGCATGCGCAATGAGCGTTTTTTTAAAAAGCGCATGTGCAGTGAATTTTCGGCGCACACTATAAGCTCCGCCCCCCCAAAATGGACTCGGGTAGCGCGCCACTAAAAATAGCTTTAAGTTCGGAGAAACTGCCGTTTTATTTGGAGCTGATGGTGGGGAAAAAAACGTACGTTAAGGTAAGTGGACGCCTGAAATTTTTATTGGGGAAAATAGGGGCCTATGGATGTGTGAAATCTCCTCATACTTTATTTTCAAGCCTAGTAACATGCATCTTGAAGATAATTTACCAGACTTGAAAGCTTTTTTAAAATTGTTTTTGTGTTATGTTAATGCTGCTGATTCTTGACAAATGAGGGTTTTAATGAGTATTTCTGGGAGTGATTCATCAGTAAGCACACTATTGAAATGTTGATGCAGCATTTCAGATGTCTGGGGCATCCTGCAATACAGCTCAGCTAAGGTTTCAAGGATTGTTGGTAGGGGGCAGGAATTTCCAATTCCTTTACCGTGTTGTAAAAACGCCTAGTGCACAATTTTGTCCTGCAAAGAGGCATCATCAAAGATGTCCTGGAGGAGGAAGGGCCCTACACATAGCAAGGAGACCACCAAAACGAGTAAGAGGAACCCAAAGTGGCTGCAGAACTTAACTGCATAATGACTGCAAGAACCATTCAGGAAGTTTTCATCAGTAAACTTCCTTTTTACTTTAAAATCTTACCACTGCATCAACAGACTTGTCTACATCCCCTCCAGGAATATACCTTTACCTACATTACCGTAAATTTTCACAGTAACTCTTGAATATCATGTTTCTACCACCTGACTTAAATATGGTTGAAAACCTTTATTAGAACACTGCGTACAAAACTCGAGTGCCACCAGACTTTTACACTTAAACCATGTTGTGTGTTACTGCCTTGTGTTTGCTTCATCTTGGTGACAGTGTATTATGTGCATGCTTTTAAACCTAGTCTTGTACTTTATTAATGTACAACCTCAGTGGCAGGAGTATATGATCTAGCTAACTGCTGTGTGTATGTAAGGATCTCTTGGGATTGAAGTGTCCTTACCTCCTTTCAAATGATGGCCAGAATGAACCTGCTGCAGGCTGGAATATTTCCTTGATTACCCTGGGCAGCTTGGCCCTGCTTTCTGTCACATCTGTAGGCATTGGAATGTGCTGCTAGGAGTGTTTTCTTGTGTTGATATCCTGAGGAATACCACCATGGTCCATGCCAGTACCAGCCATATAGCTGCTGGTTGCGACCTTATGAAGGCCACTGGTCAGCATGACAGCAGTTCAAATGGCACTGAAAACAGTATAATCATACTTTTCTCTAATTGATTTCGTCTGTTGGAGACAGGTAAGATAGCCAGGCATCCGTGTCAGCAGCGGGAGAGGGGAGAAGGGGAAAAGGAGGAGGAAGGGAGTGTGAAGGCAGAGGAGAAAGGGAAGGAGAGATAGAGAGAGAGAGAGAGAAAGAATGAGGGCAGGAGGGGACTAGGATTAAGGTAGAGAGTGGGAAGTAAGAGAGAGGGGAGGAAAAGGGACGAGTGGGATGAGAGGAAGGCAAAGGGATGGAGGAGGAGGGTTGGTGGTGTGGGGGACACGAGGGGAGGGATAGGGAGCAGGGAGATATA